>NW_005200478.1:86829-128042 GCF_000372725.1 Emiliania huxleyi CCMP1516
CGGCGGCCGACGCGGAGGCGCCTGCGGCCACCGCGCCGCGGCCGAAGGCGGCCGCGCCCGCCGAGGCGCCCGAGGCGGCGGCTCCCGACCCGGCTCCCCCCGCGCCCGCGCCCGAGGCGGCCGCTCCCGACGACGGCGAGCCGGCTCCCGCCGCGGCAGACGACGACGCCCTCCCGGTTGGCGAGCGGGCCGCGCCCGAGCCCGCTCCGGCGCCCGCTCCGGCGGCGCCAAAGCCGAGCAAGATGGAGCTGCTGGGCAAGATCGACGACATCGAGACGGTGATCGAGGAGAAGGAGAAGATCATCGAGGTCGCCGAGGCGAAGCGTACCGCCGCGCAGCGCGCCGCCGCCCTCGTCGAGGCCAAGGCGCTCCAGGCGAGCACCCCGAGCGGCGCGGACGGTGGCGGCTCGTCATCGACGGCCTCGCGGCGCGAGGCGATGTCGATCCCCGACCTGATCGAGCTGCTCTACATGCGCAACGCGAAGGCGGCCGAGAAGTCGCACGAGGCGCTTCTCGCCCGGCTCGAGGAGGGCGGCCGCGTGGGGCGGAACGACGAGCCCGTCTTCGCCTCCGAGCTGCCGCTGTACCGCGCCAACCTCGCCAGCCGCGCAAAGATGGCGCGGCGGCTGCTTCCGGCGGTGCGCGAGCGCGCGCAGGGCCTCGAGCAGACGAACGCGCAGCTCCGCGCGCGCTTCTCCCAGCTGCAGCGCGCGTGGGACACCGCGACGGCCAAGCGCGAGCGGGAGCGCGAGAAGCGCAAGTCGCTCAAGACGGCTCACGACGACGGCGCCAGCGGCGGGCGCGCCAGCCGCAACCGCACGGTCGGCTCCTTCGACGTCGTGCGGTCGGAGGAGGAGATGAACGCAGTGCTGGCGCAGCTCGCCGAGCAGGAGAAGAAGGAGCGCAACGACGACTGGTGCCGCGCCAATTGCGCGGTCCCGACGCCGATGCTGCTCGAGCCGCTCCTGTCTGCCACGCCGACGTTTATACCGCGCAACGGCGTCATCCCGGACGTGATGGCGGACGAGCGCGAGCGGAAGAAGCGGATGGTGTGGAGCGAGGAGGAGGAGGCCCTCTTCACCGCAAAGTACCTCACCTACCCCAAGAACTTCCGCAAGATTGCCTCCTTCCTCGAGTGGAAGTCGCCCGGCGACTGCGTCCAGTTCTACTACCTCAACAAGTACAAGCTCGACCTCAAAAAGACGCTGCTGAAGACGCAGCGCCGCCGCCCCGGCTCGACGCCGCGTGCGTTCCGCGAGGTGCAGGCCATCACGCCCGCGCGCGCCGTCGAGGCGCCCAAGCCGGTCAACGACAAGGACTTTGTCACCAACCCCTTCCGGCAGGGCATGCGCGCGCGCGCGCGCAACTTCTCGTACAAGGAGTCGGACATCGCCTCCCGCGCAGAGGGGTCGGAGGAGGTCGCCGAGCCTGCGGCCGCACTGCCGCCGCTGCCGCCGCTCCCCGCCAGCGGCGCCACCTCGAACCGCTGGTCGGACGCGGAGCGCAGCAGGCTCGCCGCGGCGGTGCAGCGGCACGGCACCTCGGCGTGGGCGCAGGTCGCGCAGCAGGTGGGGACAAAGACGTCGACGCAGTGCAAGAACTATTACGCAAACTACCGCGACCGGCTGCCCGGCCTCGGCGGCAAGGAGGAGGCCGCCGCCGGCGCCAAGCGCGAGCGGGAGGAGGGGTCCGGTCCGGCGAGGAGCGGCAAGAAGGCGCGCGAGCTCAAGGGCGGCAAGGACAAGAAGAAGGCGCTCGCGGCGCACAGCGGGAGCGCGGCTGGCCAGCTGCACGAGCCGGAGGATGCCGTGGCAGCGGTCGCAGCTGCGGCGGCGCACGCGAGCGCGCAGCCACAGCTACCTCCGCCACAGCCACCTCCGCCGCAGCCACCTCCGCCGCAGCCTCCTCCGCCGCCTGAGCCGCCTGAGCCAACGCAACCGCTCACGCAGCAGCAGCAGGCGCAACCGCCGCAGCAGCAAGCGTCACTGCCGCCGCCGCAGCAGACGCAGCCGCCACCGCAGCAGACACCGCCGTCGCCGCAGCAACAGCCTCAGCAGGCGCGGGCTTCGCCGAGTGGTCCCGGAATGCACGCTGCGATAGCAGCCGCGATCGCCGCCGGGGCGGCAGCTATCGGTACTCCCCCGGTGAAGCCCGAGGCCAAGGCCGAGCTGCCGCCCCCTTTGTCCGGTGCGGATGTGCCGGCCGCCGCCGCCGCCCCTCCAGCCGCTGAGCCCGAGGGCGATGCGGGCGCCGCCACCGCAAGTGCCGAGCGCGAGCCCAGCGACGCAGGAGACTCTGCGATGGCAGACGCCTCTGTCAGCTGAGTCTCCTTTTTTGTCTCTATTGTACATGCAAATAACAGAAAAGAGGACACCTCCACCGTAGCGCTGTGCAGGTGGGTGTCGGAATACGGAGAACAGCGCGAGTCGCGAGGCCGAGGGGGTTGTTGTTGTTCTCGGTTCTCGCGAGCTCCACGACCTCCCGGCTCCCGCGACCTGTCTCGCTGTCCAACCAAGTCCGGATGTCGCCGCGTCACTTGGGCTGGTTGGGCAGCCGGAAGAGTTCTCCGAGCGCCTGAGAGACGACGGTGGCGTGCTGGCTCGAGATGCGGCGGCGATGGGCTCTTGGCAGCGGCAGGGCGAAAGGGGGGGGAGGTGGGCCTTTCGGAAGGAGGCGCAGTTGTACTCGAGCAAGCCCTGCTGCTGCATCACAGACTCCTTGAGGATGCAGACCTGCGGAGGAGCGGGGCTCGAGCCGCGCGGGGAGGGGCGAGGGGGGCGAGGAGGGGTTCGCGGCGCAAGCGGACCAGCGCGAGCGAGCGGTTCATCTCTCGCAGAAAGAGGGCGGTGCCGTTGTTGAGAGTGATGACGCAGTTTGAGGCGGTGGAGCCAGTGCCGTCGTCAGCCCCCTCGCCGAGGCCTGAAGCGAGGCAGGGCGGAGGTGAGCACACCTCGAGTCTGTCTGCCGCCTGTGCTGCTGCAGCCGCGCCGTAGATGCAGGAGACGTCGATGACGACGTCGATCATGTCGGCGCAGAGCTCGTACGACTGCATGTCGACCTGCGCGTGCGGCGGTGCGACGCGGGGTGAGGCTCATCTTGCATCTCGGCTGCATCTCGGCTGCATCTCGGCTGCATCTCACCAGCGACGAGTCGGTTGCGATGTAGATCTTCGAGACGACGTCGAAGAGGAAGGCCTGGGAGGGGAGAAGGCGCGAGAGGGGGGTGGGTAGGTGTGTGTGTGTGTGTGAGTGTGTGTGTGTGTGCCTTCTCGATGCGGCACGAGGCGACGAGGATGTCGAGCAGCGACTCGAGGGTGGGCAGCTGAGGGATGAGCTGCTGCACCACCTGCTCCAGGCCGGGGGGGCCAGGGTGTGTGTGCGTGTGCGTGTGTGTGTGTGTGTGTGTGTGTGTGTGTGTGTGTGTGTGTGTGTGTGTGTGTGTGTGTGTGTGTGTGTGTGAGGGGCCGAGGAGGGGCTGGGTCGGGGGGGGGGGGGGGGGGGATGCTCCTTGGAGAAGGCCTCGAAGACGGAGTGGTCGTAGATGGAGGTGAGGTGAAAGTTGACCTGTGGCGGGAGGAGGGCTGTGGGTGCTCCGTGTCGCCCCTCCTCGCCCTCACCTCCCCCCCGCCGCCGCCACCCGCCCCCTCCCTCCCACGCGCCTTGACGTGCTGCAGCCGTGCGGCGGTGAGCTCCTCGGAGAGGTGCGCCTTCGGAGATTTAATATTACTTAGATCAGGAGAGTAATTAATTAAGGCGGTGAGCTCCTCGGAGAGGTGCGCCTTCAGGGAGGGTCCGAGGAGGGTCGAGCAAGGGTCCGAGAGGGATCGGAGAGGGCTCTGGAAGGGCCGCTCAGAGGGACGCCTGCAGCTCGCGCTGGCACTCGATCCGCTGGTCCTCGGAGAAGGAGTCCACCTGGCGGCGGCGACAGGCAGGTGTCGGGGGCGTGTGAGGGACGTGTCCTGGACGTGTCCTGGGCAAGAGTGTGGCCCTCCGTCCGGCGGAGGGAAGGTCCGGCCGGTCGGCGGCGCTGGGAAGGCAGTGTGCTGGGCGCGAGGGGCGGGCGGCGGGCGGCGCTGCGGTGGCGGCGGTGGCGGGCGGAATGCCTTGTGCACGAGAACCTCGAAGACGATGCTCGGGTTGATCCGGTACGCCGTCCCTATCGTGGCCTGGAGGAGGGAGGCGGGTGGGTTGGCCACAGCCGAGCACAAGGGCTGGCCCACGCTCAGGCGGCCGTTACCTGCAGCCGCGCGAGCGCCTCTGCGTGGTCGTCCTGCGCATCGATGACCCAGACGAGTGCGCTGCAGCCGCCAAAGGTGAGCTCGGGCTTGACGGCGGCCGAGGTGGTGTCAACGTGGCCCGGAAAGTCCCAAACCTCGAACTGCACAAAGGAGGAGTTCGCAATGTCGTTCTTGACAAGCTTATTCGTCGGCTCCAGGAAGAGCGTCTCGTGTGGGGACATCTTGTGGAAGACGACCTTCTGGATCGACGACTTACCGGCGCGCCGCGCGCCCATCAAAAGCACGCGGGGCGTCGAGGGCCCGTCGTGGCGGGCGGATGCCATTGGTGGCAGAGCGTTCGCAACCGCCCGAGGTGTGCCGGGGCAGCTAGCGGCGAGAGTTCGCCCCCGAGAGTTCGTCTCTTGGTGCGAAAGAATTCTCGCAGAGCATGACCTGGGGCATGACCTAGGGCGCCGCCGCCGGCATCGCGGCAAGCCAACTAGCCAATCGGGGGGTCCAAATCATCATCTCGCTTTTTTGATTCTTTTCTCTTGGACCCCCAAACGCCAGGGAAACGACCATCTCCTTCGACTCAGGGGCCGAGCGGGTGGGCTAGATCTAGAAGCCCAGGAGCTTCCGCGCCCACCCGATGATCTCCTTGTCTGCGGGCAGCTTCGCGACGGTGGAGCCCTTGTCCTCGCCCCTCTTCTGCCAGTCGGGCAGGCTCATCTTGCACTCCGCGATGGAGCCGCTGGCGGTGAAGTACTCGTTGTCGTGCACAACCGTCTTGGCCGCACCGTCGCAGGCGAAGCCGCCGACGTCGTTGCCAGTGAGGACGAGCTTGTTGTCGTAGAAGCGGTCCTCGTGCCCCGGCCGCTGCGAGCACACGCCGAGGCCCCGGCCGACATAGGCGTACACGTTGGAGTAGTGGTGGTTGTCGTGGCCGCCAAAGTCGTTCTTCATGCCCTGCCCGCCGTAGACGAGGAAGTTGTGGTGCGTCTTGTAGTACGCCGAGCCGTCGTCATTGTCGACATCCTCCTGCGGCGTGGGCGGCGGCGTGAGGGGCGGCGTGAGGGCGGCGTCGCAAGTGGCAGGAGGCGGGCCTGCGGGCTGTAGTTGTCGATGAAGAAGTTGTGATGGATCTCGCGCCACGCCATCGTCATCGAGGCGCTGCCGTCGCGCACCGTCGTGAGGAAGGGCTGGCGGTCCCACGAGTTGAACGGGCCGTGGTCGCCGCTCTCGCGGCAGGTGGAGAAGACGAGATTGTGCGAGATCTCGTCGCCGCCGCCGAAGCCGTCGTTGGCGTTGATCCCAGCGCGCGGCCCGTTGAAGAAGACGTTGCCGCTCACCTACCGTGGGACGCGTCGTGGACGCGTCGTGGACGCATCGCCGCGGCCCGTTGGAAAGAGACGTCGCCGCGCGCCGTCGACTGCGCCGTCTTGGCCTGCACGAAGAAGGACGACTGCTTCTCGTAGAGGCCAACCTCGCGGGCGCTGCAGCCGGAGACGGTGGTGTAGCGCGGGTGGTTGCCGTCTGTCCCGTCCACCCCCGCGTGCGGGTAGTTTTCGATCCGCTCGCCGGGCCTGCCCGGGTCGGACGCCTGAGGGGACGCGTCGCGGACGTGTCACGGTCGTGTCATGCATGGGCCACGGGTCCGCTCGGGCCCCGACGCCGTCTCGTTGGTGTACCCCCACGCGGCGACCGCATTCCCTCCGACGAAGGCGAAGTCGGAGTTGGTGATGGCGGCGTGGCGGTTGTACCCCGACACCATCACCGCGTTCCCGTCGACCCGCTCGAAAGAGCACGCGTCGAATCGGACCCCCTCGGTGCCCTGCAGGAAGACGGCGCCCACGCGGTCCAGCGCCCAATCGCCGGCGGACGGGACGCCGTGCGGGTCCATGTACGTGTAGCGCGCGGCGCGGAAGGTGACGCCGCTGTGCGAGATGCCGCGCGCCTGCAGACGCGTCAGAGCCGGTCCAGGGCCGGCCCGCGGGCGAGGGGGCGCCGCTCTGGGAGACGGCGCGCACCGGCGCCCAACGCGACGCGCTGATGTTGACGAGCGTGCGGAGCGAAGGCGCGACGACCGACGCGGCGGCGGGCGGCGGCCCGGTGCCATTGTAAAAGAGGTAGAGCCGCTTCGCCTTCGTGTCGAAGAAGAACTCGCCCGGCGCGTCGAGCTCCTCGTAGATGTTCTCCACGAAGAAGTCGCCGCCGCGGTTTTCGCCGCGCGCGCCCTGGTTGCCGCCCTTGCCAAACGTGAAGTTGCCGGAGGAGGCGTTGTACGCGCCCACCTCGAACATCCAGTTGGCCCAGCGCGCAGGCCGCCACACGAAGAAGAGTGCGCCTACTCGCGGCCTTCTCGCCCGTGAGTCGCAGCCGTGTGTCGCAGCCGCCAGACGAAGCGAGAGGGGCCTACGGGCGAGCTCGGAGGCGCTCCGAGAGGGCCCCTGCAGGTGCCTCCGCGCGAGGGAGCGGGCGCCGGACGGGTCCTTGTACGGCGCGTGCGGCAGCGCGCCAGGCTTGGGCGTCACCCCCGACGGCGTGCGGAAGGCGAAGGCGCCTCCGCCAGACGGGTGGCGCGAGCACCAGTACGAGACGGGAGGGTCGTAGACGGAGCAGAGCCCGCCTGCTCGCGGCGTGAGGGGGTGTGAAGAGGCGCTCCTCGCAGAGGAGGCTCGCGCTCCAACCGAGCCCGACCCACTCCAATCATGTAGTGCTCGAACCAGCCGCCGTTCGGGCGGTCGTGCGAACTGGCGTTGTCCGTGTAAAAGTGGACGGGCCCGAACTTGTTGAAGTCGGGCGGCGTCCAGTCGGCGTCCTTCTCGGAGACCATCCCGCCGTAGCCGGGCGACACCTCGATCCCTCCCGGCAGGTTCGGGTAGCGCGCCTGCACGAAGGCTCAGAGAAGGCTCAACAGCGCCGGCTCGTGTGCGGAGATGCCGGCCGGCAGGCTGGGGCAGCGCGCCCGCGTCGCGCGCACGCCGTCGATCTGCAGGCCCGGGATGTCGTCCACCCCGCTCACGTCGGCGACCCAAATGTTGGTCGTCTCGTTGGCGGCGTTGCGACGCCCCACGTCGTGCGGCCTCCACGCAACCTTGAGCTCGACCCCGCCCGAAACGACCGGCACTTCGCCGGGGTGCGCCATGACCCGCAGGTTGGAGTGAGAGGCGTTTAGCGTGATTGTGGAGGAGAGGAAGTGCGTCCCTCCTCGGAGCACCACGGTGCGCACGGCGCTCGCCGCGGCGCGGTCGCAGGCCAGCTGGATCGACCGCAGCGGTGTCGCCTCGGTGCCTGCGCCCTCGTCGTCGCCCGCAGGTGAGACAAAGATGCTCCCCGAGGGCGCAGGCTCAGGCTGGAAGGGCGACGTTGCGTCGGCGCCGCGCATCGGCGCCGTGCAGCCCGGTCCATTCAGTCCAAGCGCGTAGTAGAGCGACTCAAAGGAGCCCAAGCGGGGCAGCAGCTTCCGGCCGTAGTCGTAGGCCGCTTTGCGCATTTCGCAGTCGAACGAGGCTGGGACCTTGTCCGCGTGAGGCGCCCGGATCGGCCATTTGTTGCTGCTGCCGGCCGCCGTCGCAACGGAGAGCCCAACAATCATCATACGAGCCCTGAAAACATGGGAAAAAGAATTGTGGCGCCCTAGAGATTTCCCATCCCTGTCCTTCTCCCACCCCTCGTTTGGCGTGCCCGTTTTATTTATTTATTTTATCCCATCCCCCGTGTGGTTTCTTTCTTTTTACGACGAGATTGGAACGACCGCGAGGTGGCATGAAGGTCACGAGAGATAGGGGGGGAGGAGGCAGACGCCCAAGGGAACACTCCTTTCCTTAAAATCCCTGTGTGGTGGCGGCCTGTGCGGTTCTCCCATCCCCCCGTGGGTTCGCGTGTTTTCCTTCTTTCCTTTTATTACACCGGGCGCGGAACTGGGAGAGAGAGATTGTTGTGGGTGCGGGACTCGACTGGCGCGCACTGGCACGGACACGGGACACCGGGTGCACGCCAACATGCACCGCGGCCACCAGCGGAGAGAGCCGCCACGGTAAGCAACGTTGAAATGCAGCCCACTCCGGGATGTCTGTGTGTGACAGTGTGTGTTTGTGCCTTTCGGTTTGTTTCGTTGAACAGGCGCTCTCAGAAGAATGAGAATGATGGCCCACACTCACAATTTACTGCACGAAAGAACAAAGGTCAAAGCAAGCGACTGGTCGGTTCCATCTCAGTCACAACGACAGAACGAGACGGGCTCGATAGTCATGTGAGCGCGCGCGCACACGTTGGTCTGAGTGCCCTCGACACAGGTTCCAGCTCGGGTAGCTACAGGTTCAAGCGGCGGCCGGCACTGGGCTCGAATGGACAGGCGACGGCGGGGCGCTCGACCTGGCGCTCGACACGAGGTCCAGCACAACGCCGCCGCCGCTCTTGCAGTTCTGCTTGAACATCCCTAGCTCGAGCGAGGTGACGCCCTGGTACGCTCCCGAGGCCTCGGGCACGATGGCGACGCACGTCACCTGCGAGAGGTCCACCGCCTCGCCGCGCGTGATCCGGCTCACCTTGATGGCCTCGGTGGTGGTGTAGATGGCGAGCGGCTTGGCGTCCATGTTTAGCACATGCGTGAACTCGCCCGGCCACGCCTGCGCGAGCTTGATGAACTGCGTCCACGCCTGGTAAAACTTGGTGTTATTCGGCCCGCCCAAGCCCTTCATGATGTCTGACCTGCCGCAGTTCTGAGTCAGCTTGAACGCCGGCACCTTGGCCTCCGTCTCGAAGAAGGCGAGTGCGCCTTCAACCTGCGTCCGGGTGCCAGGGTGCGGGGTGGCGGGCGGGCGTCACGGGCGGGCGGGGCCCAAGGGCATCGGGCGGGCGGGGCCCAAGGACGGGCGGAGGGGGTGGGGGCAATACGGTCAAGGATAGGTGGCGCAACGAAGCGACACCGCTCCGACTAATACACTCGCACCGGGTCGTTCTCCGTCCAAACCAGCTGCAGCGTGCCCTGTGCCACATCATTCCAAACCAGCGAGCCGCAGGTCGACGGCTTCTTCTGCTCGCGCTCGCGCTGTGAGAGCCGAGGCGCAGGAGCCGAGGCCTCACCACCGGGTGTTGAGGACGCGCAGCCCATCACGGGCTAAGCTTCGGGAGGAGTAGAGCTTGACGCGTCCAGCAGTTGCAGAGCACCGAGTAGGGCTTGGCCGGCAGCCGCGCCTCGCCTCGATTGACTTGCAGAGCACCAGTGCTTGCTTATCACGCATCGAAAAAGAAAACCGCGCCGGCGCTAGAGTGATGAGATGAGAGCGCCAGTGGAGTTGGGGCTGGCTGAAATGAATTCTTTTTGTCAAACTAAGGCGAGGCGCCCGCAAGGCGCGACTCCTCGCCAGGCTGCTCCGCGGAGCGCAATATACATGCAGCCTCTCGCTCTCTCCGCCTGCAACGCCTCGTGCAGCGGCCGCGGCGGGTGCTTCGGTTGGCGGGACGCCCGCTTCCCACCCGTGTGCGTCTGCCCGACACGGTGGGAGGGCCTCTCCTGCGACCGGGCGAAACTCAACCCGTACGCGACCATGTCGCCAAAGCAGCTCTTGGCCCTCGGCGCCAAGCTGGAAGACGAGGAGTCCATGAGCAAGCGGTGGATAGCAAAGCACGGGGTCGCGTGCGCAACGGCCGTGGCGCCAAGCTGCGGCGACTGCGGAGACAAGCAGACGGGAGCCGAGGCGGTCGACCCATGCGGTGGCGACTGCGTCCGCAGGGACGGCGTGTGCCTTTTGGCGGAGCGAAACGTCGACAGGACCGCCGCCAGGTCCGGCGGCCGGGCCGCCGCCAAGCCGCGGCACAAGAAGCGGCGGGTGCTTCGGGACGCAGGCCGGGCCGACGCCGTGACGAGCGAGCGACGGCTCCTCGAGCGCGTCGCGGCGGCTCGGTCGGCACAGGAGCTGCTCTCCGGCGGCCGGGTGCCGCAGCTGCCGCAGTTCGCATCCTCGCCGCTCGTGCAGCGGGAGCGGGGCCGGTACGAGGAGGAGTGCCTCTGCACCGCCCGGATCGAGGCGCGCCGCGCCGCGCTGCACGCGGACCTGTCTCGCGTGCTTGTGGTCGACATGCGCTTCCCGTGGAACGGCGTGGGCAACTCGCTCACGCGCTGGCTCGCCGTCCTCCAGCTCGGCCTCGCCGCCGGCCGCGCCACCTTCCTGTGGATGTCGGACGGAGGCTTCGAGCCGTGGCGGCCCGGCTCAAACAGCAGCGCCGAGTCGGGCGAGGTGCGGCGCGGGTCAGCGCTTCGAGCGGCGCGGGTCGGCGGCAGCCGGGCTCGGAGGGCGGGGCCCCGGCGCTTCGACCTCGGCGAGTTCTTCAGCGCGGTTGGGGCGGATTACCGCTGGGGCCGCGCGCCGCTGCGGCGGCTGCGGCGGGCGCTCGCCGCGCGCAACGAGAGCCAGACGCCGTACTTGGCTCGCTACTCGTGCGCAAGGCACACGTGGGCGTGCGTGGCGCCGAGGCGGCCGCGAGAGCGTACCTCCCCCCGCCGCGCCTCTCCTGCCCACCCCTCCCTCCCCTTCCGTGCAGGATCGAGTACGGCCCTGCCGACCGCTCCACCGCCGCCGAGCCGGGCTGGCGGGAGGCTCCTCCGCCGCGCTTCGGCGGGCCGACCGTCCACATGGGCGGCTCGCTCGAGGCGCCTCGACGCGGGGCCGGGCTCCTCCCTCCCTCCTCCCTTTTCGCCACCGCTGGAGGTGCCCCTTTGTAGGACGAGAAGGACGGGCTGATCGTCGGCTTCCTGGCCACGAGGACGGAGCCCTTCATCTTGCTCGAGATGCAGCAGCAGACCGCCTTCGAGCAGTCCAAGCCCTTCGCCGCCCTCGTCACCGCAAACGGCGCGCCAGCCAGCCAGTCGCCCCTCCTCCCCGCCCCGCCCTCGGGGCGACCGCCTTGCCGGTGGGCTGGTCAGAGCAGCGGTCGAATCAGTGATCAATCGGCTCATGAGTGTCTTGCAGGTTGGCCGCAGAGCAGCCGCCGCGCCGCGTGGAGCACGGGGTCGGCGGTCCCGTACAGCCTGCCCTTCGGCGGCGCCGGCGCGTGCACCCCCAGCTCCGACTCGCGGGGCGCGGCTGCGGGCGGCGCCGCGGGCAGCGCTGCGGGCGGCGCTGCGGGCGGCATTCGTGACAGGCGTTCGGCCATGACCGCCACGCTTTGCTCAAAGACGCCTCGACACGAAGCCCTCTCGTCTGAGTAGGGGCGCCAAGGAAATGTGGCGTCCGGCGGTTTCGCCAAAGGCGGGCGCGGCGGCGGGCGCGCCGGCGCTTGCCTCTTCTTTGTCGACGGCGCCGTGGGCGGAGCCCGTGCGCGCGATGCCTCGCCAATCCGCCAGCCGGCGGACGTCGCGCCAGCTGCCGCTGTGCGCGAACTACGCGATGCTCCGGCCGCGCCGCCGGCTGCAGGCGGCGATGCTTCCCGCGCTCGGAGAGCTGAGCCGCTTCGAGTTCCCGGTGGGCTTGCACTTGCGGACCGGCTACGCCGACTGGTCGTACCTCAACACGCGCCGCCATCGGTCTGGCGCGACGGTGGCCGACGCTTCGGCGAGCGCCGCCGCCGTCGCGCCGCGCATGTCCCTCCCCGCGCAGTGGCGCACTTTCGAGTCTGCTCTCCTCGACTGCACCGACCCGGCGTGGCGTGGCGGGCCGTGCTTCAACTGGAGGAACCGGCAGCACCGCTCGCCCACGCTCGCCGACGCCACACGCGATTGCGGCGACGGGGAGCCACCGGCGCTGCGCGCCCCTTCCAACGGCACGCTCGCCGCCGCGTTTGGGTGCGCCGCCGTATACGGCGAGCGGTTTGCCGAGCGTTTGGGCGCGGCCGACCGGCGCGCGGCCCGCAGCAGCAACAGCGGCAGCGGCAGCAACAGCGGCGGCGGCACCGGCGGCGGCAGCGGCGGCGGCAGCAGGGGCGGTAGCGATGGCAGCTGGGGCTTGCTCGTGCTCGGCGACTCGCCCGCCCTGCCTTCGCTTGCGCGCGCGCTGCCGCTCTTTGCGCGCCGCGTCGTCGACACCGCCGCCATCGGCCCGATCGGCCACACTTCGCGCACGGTGCTCTGCGACGCCTCCGGCGGCGGCAGGTGCGCCGAGGAGGGCGCGGCGGACCCGTCGGGCGCGTGGACGCGCGCGATGGTCGACTTTTACCTCGGCGGGCTGACGTCCGCGTTTGTCTCGGCGCTCTTCTCCTCGTGGCAGGCTGCGATGCTGTCGCGCTCGCTGCTCTGCTGCAAGCGGCGCATGCACTTTGGCGCCATGTACAGCCAGGCCAACTCGCACCGCGACAAGCCAATGCCCAACGTGACCTTCCTCCAGGCGGTGACGCAGACGGCGGTTCGCGGCGAGGTGGAAGGAGGGGGCGCGTGAGCGGGGCGAGTGGGGTGGAGGCGAGAGAGGGTAGCACCTCACGCGCCGCAGACACAAGGGGGGAGGCTGAGTATAAAGCTTTGCTGGAGCGGTGGGCCGAGAGTTGGCCGCTACGCGCTCGAGCTAAAAGTGTGTGTGTGCAGACAAATCCCTTTTCCAGCTGTGAAGAGATGGAGAGAGGGAGGGAGAGGGATAAATAAATAAAAACGGGACACCTCTAAAGCCGTCCTAAATAAATAAATAAATAAAAACGGACACCTCTCTACTGTTGAGATGGGTAAAAAGGAACATGTCCCCGCCCTTGCGATCTTTGTGCAGGGTTCTTTGTGGGTGTGGTCGGCGACTAGCCGGGGTCGTCCTCCCGATGGGGGACTAGCACTAGCCGTCTTCCACATGTGGTCCCTCGGGTCCGCCTGCTGCTCCTAATCTCTTCGTACGACTACACGTCCTCCGAGGGAGAGGGAGAGAGCGAGAGTGGGGTTGCGTTTTGTATGGCAACACCAAACACAGACACGGCGGTAACCGGCCGGGCACACGGATTCACCGTGTGGCACACGCGGGCCACAGTGACACGCGACACGGACGCCCACGCCGCGCGCGCGAGAATTCAGAATATGCAATGGCGGGGTTGTGTTTCTTGTTCGCTGGCTGTTCGGCCCTGCGAGACGACGCCGGCCCGCAGGCCGTGTGCGTGTCCTGGTTGTTTCTTTTTTTCGTCTTCATTGCTTCTTGCCTGAAGCGCAAAGGTGTGAAGAGCGGCTCGGGATTAAGCTCGGTTTACCCCCCCCGGGGTACGCGTCCACCGAGCTCGCCACCGGGACGCATGTCGAAGTTGTCAGAACGTGTGGCCATGGCCGACGTTGCGGCGCTCGAGGCTGAGATCGACCGGCTCCACGCTTACTGTGAGCGCCACGGCCTCAACTCGCGCGGCGTCTCTGACATTGTCGGGCGTGAGTTTGCGCTTCCCGTGGACGCCGAGCACAAGGCGACGGAGAGATAGATTTTTAGCAATACCAAACAACTCTAACACTCACACGTCATTTGGGGCCTGGAGCCCTGTTCACGCGCGCGCGAGACGTGCAGACAGGGTTTGTTTTGTAGGCGACGGTGCTCCAGGTGACGACGGCGGCGCAACCGCACATGAGGGCATTCCACCTCGCGTGGCTGGGCTTCTTCTCCACCTTCTTCTCCACCTTTGCGCCCGCGCCTCTGATGCCGTACATCAAGCCGGCTCTCGGCATCTCGAAGCGCGAAGCTGCGGTCGCTGGCATGGCGAGTGTAGGCGAGCTCTACTACTCTCGGCCACATCTCAGCTCGATACTACTCCGTGCCAGGGAGGCGGTATGTACTACTCTCACCACTTGTCACCTCGGGGATAGTAGCCGTAGGCAACCTTAGTTCCAAGATCTGGCCCCTATATCCACCCCAAGCGAGGACCTCGGCTCCATCTCAGGCTCCACCATCTTCTTCCGCCTCATCATGGGGCTCGTCGCTGACACGATTGGCGCCCGGCGGGGAATGGCGGCCTGCCTGCTGGTCACCACCCTCCCCATTCTCGGCATGATGTACGTGCAGGACGCCACGGGCTTCATCGTGTGCCGCGGGCTCATCGGCATCAGCCTCGCCTCCTTCGTCGCCTGCCAGGCCCTTCCCTCTCTCCCCACAGCCGACTCATGCAAGGTAGTAGGCAACCTTAATTCCATAGTCACACAATCTGCCGCCCCCCTGTCCCCTCACTGCACCGCCGCCCTCTCCGCGCCACGCAGGCGTGGGTCAGTGTCATGTTCAGCAAGCCGATCGTCGGCCTGGCCAACGCCACGGCCGGAGGGTGGGGCAACCTCGGCGGCGGAATCACCAACCTGGCGATGCCGTTCGTGTTCCTCGCCGTGCGCGACTCCTTCGCCCCGGGGGACAACGACGCGGCCTGGCGGCTCTGCTTCTGGCTCCCGGCCCTGCTCCACTTCGGCACCGGCCTCGCCACGCTCACCGGCCGCGACTTGCCCGACGGGAACGTCGACGAGCTCGAGCTCTCGGGCGCCAAGCAAAAGTCGCGCTCGGACGTCGTCCTCAAGGTTGGCTTCTCGAACCTCAACGGCTGGCTGCTCTGCGTGCTCTACGGCATGTCGTTCGGCGTCGAGCTGACCGTCACCAACGAGGCGGCGGCGGCCCTCTATTACTGCCACCATTCTCAGCAACGAGCCCCGCGAGACGCGACACTCAGCCGCGCCCGGCCCCGCGCAGGCGGCGACCTACTTTTTCGAGTACCACGGCCTGTCGGTCAAGCTCGCGGGGGCGCTCGCCTCGTGCTTCGGCCTCATGCGCGCACTCTCCAGAGCCAGCCGCGCTCACCCAGAGACGGCCGCGCTCACCCAGAGACGGCCATAGGTCACTCACCCCCGCGCTCGCTGCAGGAACCTCTTTGCACGCTCGCTCGGCGGCATCGCCTCGGACTGGCTCGGGAAGCGCTTCGGCATGCCGGGCCGCATTTGGAGCCTCTGGATCAGCCAGGCGCTCGAGGGCGTCTTCTGCTGCCTGCTCGGCCTGACGACGAGTGGCATGGCCCTCGAGGAGATCCCGGCCTCAAACACGGCCGGCCGCTGCGTGCTGCTCCTCTCCGTCTTTTCGATCTTTGTGCAGATGGCCGAGGGAGGCACGTACGCCATCGTGCCTCAGGTGAGCCGGTCGGCGCTCGGCGTCGTCTCCGGCATCGTGGGCGCGGGCGGCAACCTCGGCTCGGTCGTGACGACCGCCGCCTTCTTCGCGTCGTCCGACGCGCGCACCGACGACTCCTTTATCAAGATGGGCCTCGCCATCGTCGCATCCTCCTGCCTCTGCGCCCTGCTCTACTGGCCCGACGAGGCGTGAGCGGCGCCTCGCGTGGCCTCGCCATCGTCGCCCCACCCATTGTCACCGCGAACCGCGCCCTCCCCTGCTGCTCAGGGCGGAGCGCTTCTTGGCCCCCGGGCGCTCGGCCGCTTCAACCCGCAGCTCGTCCTCCCGCCGGAGGGCTACGGCGGCGCCGACGTCATCGACCTATCCGGCTTTGCCAAGGGAGCCCCCGCCACGGCGCGCAGCACCGTACTTAGCACCGTCAAGCTCTCCGAGTCGGTCTCCACCGCCAGCGAGTACGAGTCGAGCGCTGACGCCGAGAATGGCGACGGGAGCAAGGAGAGTGCCGCTGCGCCCGCGGCCACGCAGCCCTGCAAGCTCTGCTCGGCCGAGCTCCGCTCGGTGCTCTCTTCCGACGCCGTCGAGCAGGCGCTTAAGGGCCTGGCGCTCTCCCCGGCCGAGCTGCGCCACGAGGACGCGCTCGACGCGCTCCGCCTCGAGTCGCCCGGCCTCTCAACCGACGAGCTGCGCCGCCGCGCGATGAGTGCGGGGGGGGCCACAGACCGCTCGGCCCTCGAGCTGGTCTGAGCTAGAGTGCCGGAGCGCGCCAAGGGCCGCCCGGGCCGTCTCCGAGCCTGCCTCACTTCGGACTTGCATGGCCCGTGCATTCTCCTCGCGGGCCGAGAGCTGGCGGCTGCGCCTTATCTCGTCTCTCTCTTCGCTGCGCGCGCCTCTCCCATGCGGGTGGCGCTCGAGAGATTCCTGCGGAGCTGTCTCGCTTGCCTTGGCCCCACAGTGCCACTCGAGTCTCGACCGCGATATGGACCGGCCGCGCGTTTGTGGTAGCTGACTTTCATTGTAGCTCACCTCGGCGAGAACACCAGCATGTCGATTGTCGCGTGTCAACATATCTGAGACAAGAATAGAATCTAAAGAATCATACCATTACCTAACTCGGCGCGAAGCTCTCGCGTCTCGGCTCTGCCTCTGGCCTCTTCTGCGGCCGCTAGAGTCTAGAGACTAGAGTGTAGAGAGCTGCGCAGCGACGCTTCGAGGCGGCAGGAGAGAGCAGCTCGAGGCGCCGCACGGCACGAAGGCGCTGAGCTGGTACCTGGCTGGCGGCGCCCGCTCTTCTCTGGCGCCCTGGTCTCTGCCGCTGCCGCTCTTGCGCAAAAGAAATGAGGAGGCGTTGGTGCCGACCCAGTTCGCGGTCCTCTCTGCTCTGTCCCCGCGGCACGCACAGAAGGTGCGGGCAGGCAGGGGCCAGCCGAACTCGAAGTGCTCCACGGGGCAACGCGAGGCGCGAGCCCCATCTGCGATCTGGAGCGAGTCAGAGCTCCGCTTTGAGAGCTGCGCCTGCGGCTCGTTCATACAGGTCACAAAGAGAGAAGAGAGAGCGCAGGGCTGGTGCGTTAACATTAACACACACCTCAGGGGCAGCACTGACTACAGACTGTGGTCAACACTTGGTGCAAAGGTCGGTGTTAACACAGTTGAACGGCAGTTCCAAAACAGGCGTTAACACAGCCGTTAACACGGTGTGTCCTCGGGGTAAATCCCGGGCATACCTGCAAAAGTCCGGGTATACCCGAGAAATACCTGGATCCGCGTCAATACACTCTGCGGCGGCACTGTCTGCTCAATACGCGCACTGGACCATGTACTGCCCACGCGTGGAAGAAGGCGGCTGTGACGCAGCGCCAGGAGGCAGGCCACCGCGCGCCGGCGACACAGCTCCAACTGTCGACTGACCCCTGCACTTCCTCTCAGACTGGGAACTGTGACAAAAGCTGGTTGAGAGGATTGTCAGGAATCATCACACGAATCGCACGGTGGCTCACTTGACGAGATATACTTGCCCGACCAGTCCTGGAGGCACTGGCCACTGCCCAATGGTGTCGCTCAATCTCATTTCGATGGCTAGCCGGCACCGGGTCAAAGACAATGTGGAACCACATTGCGTCTCGAAGGTCGTGTGAATGCTCACCCGCTGTGGCTCTTTGAATCTATCTGTTAGCTCTGGTCTCACAACCACTAGCTATCCAGGTTCGTAGGAGGTCATGGTTTTGACGGCAGTGCCCATACTTGCAGTACCGACCGTGTCCACTCTGCAGTGGCCAGTGCAACAACACCCAACCTCTCTAGTAACAGCAGACGACAATCGAGACGTATCAACCTCCCGAGGGGCGGTGTTAACACGTTTTAACGCCTCTGTGGCTAAGGTGTTAGCCGTTAACGTATATGAACACCGTGTTAACGTTAACGCACCAAACCTGTGGAGAGAGAGAGAGAGTGGATGGAGATGGATGGATGGAGGAAGACGCTGCCCCAGCAGTCTGTCTCCACGGTCACACCAGTTTGACACAACCATGTGATAGCTGTCAGATGTTGGTGCGACAGCCTGACAGCTGTCCGACGCACGAGCCCGGCTGCACACCAGTGGGGTCTCTGACGCACACACACACACACACCAAGACCGACAGTCCTTCCTTCCTTTCGCACACTGGCAACAAAACATTGGTATTGCTAAAAATCGCCACACTGGACCCTGTCGTTGTTCGTGTAGCGGTAGATGTTCACGGAGTCGTGAGAGACCTAGGGTTCCGCCCGCACACGCGCAGGGCGCGAGCGTGGAGCGAGCCGCGGAGGGAGAGAGAGGGAGAGGGAGGAGCGGAACGGGTTTCTTCCTCGCGCGGCAAGAGGGAGGCGAGACAGGGAGAGGCAGAGGGAGGGAGAGGGAGGGGGAGGAGCAGGAGGAATAAGGGACAGGGCGGAGTCAGAGAGGTAGAGGCCAGGGGTGGAGAGAGAGGGGCGTGGGAGTCGGAGAGAGGGAGGACGCAAGAGCCGTGAACGCAGCGACCTCCACGCCAGCAGAAGAACAGCGGGCGGCGCCGGGAGAGGCAAACATCGTCGCGCTGCACTCTCTCTCTCGCACGAACGATGCCTCGATTGGCCGCGGTGCGCCACCGCCCCTGTCCCCCGCGCGCCGGCCGCCGCCGCAGCCTGCCATCCGTTCTCACACGGCGCGTCGGCAATGCTCACGTGCCCCTGCGCCGCCGGCCCTCAGCGCGCTCTGGCGCTGATCGCATCGGCGCAAGCCTTCTACCTGCCTGGGGTGGCGCCGCGCGACTACATGGACTCGGACAAGGTTGAGATCCGCGTGCACAAGCTATCGAGCCCGCGCACCCACCTACCCTTCGACTACTACTCCCTCCCCTTCTGCCGGCCCGACAACCTAGTCAAGCAGGCAGAGAACCTGGGCGAGGTGCTGCACGGCGCCGTGATCCAGAATTCGCCGTACGAGGTCTTCATGGGCCGCTCCGAGTTCCGGATCGCCTGCCGCGTCGAGCTCACCAAGGCGCAGAAGATCACCCTCTCGCAGCGCGTGCGGCAGGACTACCGCGTCCACCTGATCATGGACAACCTGCCGGCGGCGACGAAGATGATCGCCGAGATGGCGGACGGGACGAAGAAGGACATGTACGACCGTGGCTTCCGGCTCGGCTTCCTCGGCTCCAAGGACATCCCCGGCACCGAGCCCACCAAGCCTTACGTCAACAACCATCTCCGCTTCATCGTCAAGTACCACCGCTCGGACACCTTTCCGGGCAGCAGGATCGTGGGGTTCGAGGTCGAGGCGTACTCGGTGCGCACCGCGCGAGGGGGAGGCTGCGGGGAGGCGCGCGCCGCCGCCGAGCGAGCGACCCTCCCTCCCGCAGGTCAAGCACACCTACGAAGGCCAGTGGGACGAAAAGTCGCCAAAGCTGACGTCGGTGCCGCTCCGTCCCGACCTCGCTCCGATGCTCGCGTGGTCGAACGAGATCGTGTACACGTACGACGTGGTGTGGGAGCACTCGCCGATCGCGTGGGCGAGCCGCTGGGACCTCTACCTCTACATGGGCGACGACCAGGTCCACTGGTTCTCCATCCTGAACTCGCTCGTGATAGTGCTGCTGCTGTCGGGCATCGTCGCGATGATTATGGTGCGGACGCTGCGGCGGGACCTGGCGGAGTACAACTCGGTGGAGGAGAAGGAGGAGCTGCTCGAGGAGTCGGGCTGGAAGCTCGTGCACGCCGACGTCCTCCGCCCGCCGCCGCTCGCCGCCTGGCTCGCGACCACGATCGGGACGGGCATGCAGGTGCTCTGCATGTCCTTCATCTCGATCGCGTGCGCGATGCTCGGCTTCCTCTCGCCCGCGAACCGCGGATCGATGCTGACCGTCTCGCTGCTGCTCTTCGCCCTGATGGGCGTCGCCGCCGGCTACTGCGCCGCCCTCGCCTACAAGGCTTTCAAGGGCGCGCAGTGGAAGTCGCTCACGCTGCTCACCGCCTTCCTCTTCCCCGGCATCGTGCTCGGAGTCATGTTCGTCCTCAACTTCTTCATCTGGGGACAGCACTCCTCCGGCGCCGTCCCCTTCGGAACCATGTTTGCCGTGCTGTGCATATGGCGCCGCACGCCCCGCCGCCGCCTTCTTCGCCCTCGCCGCCCGCCCCGCCCCCGCCCTCGCCCCGACCCCGCCCGGCGGCCGCACGCGCAGGTTCCTCATCTCCTTCCCTCTCGTCTGGGTGGGCGTCTGGCTCGGCTACCGCGGCACGCTCAAGGACCCGCCCGTCAAGACCAACATGGTCCCGCGCGTCATCCCCTCCCAGGCCTGGTACCTCCACCCCCTCTTCACGATGCTCATCGGCGGCATCCTGCCGTTTGGCGCCGTCTTCATCGAGCTCTACTTCATCATGTCCTCCATCTGGCTGCAGCGCTTCTACTACGTGTTTGGCTTCCTGGCGCTCGTGCTGCTCATCCTCATCATCACCTGTGCCGAGATGGCCATCGTGCTCTGCTACTTCCAGCTCTGCAACGAAAACTACCTCTGGCAGTGGCGCTCCTTCCTCAACACGGGCTCCGCCGGCCTCTTCCTCTTCGGCTACTCGTTTGTCTACTTCTCGTCGACGCTCGAAATCATGGGCTTCGTCTCGACGATGCTCTACTTTTCGTACATGTTCATCTGCTCGCTCCTCTTTGGGGTCACCACGGGCACCATCGGCTTCGTCGCCTCGTGGTGGTTTGTGCTCCAGATTTACGGCGCTGTCAAGGTGGATTAAGACATGGAGGGCGAGTGCCGCTCCTCCTCTACGCGAGCTGTGCGAGCTGTGGGGCGCGTAGAGGAGGAGCGCGGTGCGTTGGGGAGGCCGCCGCGCCGCGCACCAGGGCGCGGGGGGTATGTGCGGCGTACGGTACACCTAGGAGAGACCTAGACCTGTGAGAGCGCGCGGCGCGCGAGCGCAGCAGAGAGACGAGAGTGAGAGACACGCGTATAGCGGCGCGAAGAAAGAGCACGTGTGGTCTTGTGTGATTGACAGCTGCTTTCCCCGCGAAACCGGTCGCCTGGTTTTTTGACATGGCCGCACCCTGTACATAACTAGAGCGGCGCGCGTTGACACATACGAACACAAGAGTCACGTTCCTCTCCGCGGCCCACCGCCTCCCCCGCGCCCGCGGCTCGTTCGCCTCGTCTGGGCGCGGAGGGCGCGGCGGGCGAGCAGGCGCGGAGGGGGCGTGAGCGGGGAGCGGTAGATCGAGCCCCCTCCCCTCCCCTCAGGCCAGGTACTTGTACAGATTGGGGTTGGAGGGATCGCGCTCCAGGTACTCGCGGTGGATGAGGTCCTCGATGCGCTTCCTGCGGGGGCGAGGAGGCGCGGCGCTCGGGGCGGGCGGCGCGACGGCGGGCGGGCCGCGCGGAGGGGGCGGCGCACTTGATCTGCTTCGGGTCGGGCTTGAAGTGGCGCATCAGCTGGGTCGAAGCCTCGAGCACGAGCTTCTGGTGGTCGAGCGACTGCGGCGGGCGGCGGCGAGAGGGGGGGTGGGCACGGCGGCGGCGCGAGGGGCGGGCGGAAAGGGTGGTGGAGCACCTTGCGCGTCTTCATGATGCGCACAATCGCCGCCTCGATGGCATGCTTGCGGTCCTCGTCCACGGTGGCTCGCGTCGCGTCCTTCTCCTCCTGCGTGATCTTGGCGGCGATCATCGGCACCTTGATCCGCCGCGCGCGGTCAGAGAAGGCAGCGTTGTAGGTGATTTTGTCGGTCGGCGCGACCTCCTTGCCGGCCGGATCCTTGGTCAGGATCTTGTACTTGCCGACGCAGAGCGAGAGCACGTAGCGCTTGAGCTCCTCCGCGGGCAGGTTGAGGTGGCCCTGGATGTCGGAGAAGGTCATCGAGTCCGCCTCGTTGAAGAGCAGCAGGATGCAGGCCTGGTAGGTGGAGACGAGCAGGTCGTGCTCCTTGCTCTTCCCCGAGGGCGTGAACTTGCCCACCACGGTCGCCGAGCCCAGCGAGTGCACCCACCGCAGCCGGCGGTGCGAGGTGCGCAAGTCGTAAAAGGCCTTGAAGGTCTCGATGCACTGCAGCATCTCCTTTGGCAGGTTGAGCTCGTCCGACTTGTACGTGGGCCAGAAGCCGGTGGTGAGCACCTGCACCGTCAGGTCGGTGTCGAGCTCGAGCTCCTTGTCCTTGACGTGCTCGGCGAAGGCGGACTGGATGTCCTGCGACAGGTTCATGTCGGTCACCATGCCCTCCAGCTTCGAGGTGAACTGCGCGCCGCACCGCAGCTTGAGCTTGGCGATCATCGAGCGCTCCGCGTCGTCGCTCGACGAGCGCGCCAGCAGCAGCCGCTTCGCGAGCTGCTTCTTGTAGAACTCGGCGAAGATGTCCTTGTCGGACAGGTAGCCAAAGAGCCGCACCACCTTCTCCAGCTTGTCCTCGAGCGCCTCGTCCGAGAGCCGCTCGCCCGACTTTTTGAGCAGGTTGTCGCAAAAGTTGGAGAGCAGCTCTGCGGTGGCGCTCTTGCCGATGTCCTTGTTGACGAAGACCTCGAAGGCCTCCTTCATCGCCTTGTGGAAGATGTTGTGCCCCTGGAAGCACCCCTTCTCGGGCCCCGACCCCACCAGCTCGGTGTACTTGTCGTGGATGTCGAGCAGCTCCTGCACGTACGGCATCAGGTCGCCCTCGGCGTTGACCGACTGCTTCTTGACGAGCGCGAGGCCGACGTCGGTGATGTGCTTGCGCACGATGTTTGCGATCGGCGGCAGCCCGGTGGGGATGCGCGAGAAGAGGCGGAACATCCGCGACAGGTCCTCCGTCTTGTTGTCGAGCAGCAGCTTCTCGCAGCCGGAGTGCTCCTTCTCGAGCAGCTGCTGCTCCGGGTTCTGCAGCAGCTGCTCCTCGCACACCTGGAGCGGGCGGGCGGGGCGGCGGTGGCGCGCGGCGCGCGGCGCGCGGCGCACGGACGGCGCGGGGAGGGGCGACCGCGGTCCGAGGAGGGGGCTCCCGCCCGCGGGGGACGTGCGATGGGTGCGGGCGTGTCTGGTGGCGCGGTCTGGCCACACCTTGAGCAGCTTCTCCTCGGTCGAGGAGTGCAGGTAGTTGGCCACGCGGTCCTGCTCCTGCTTGAGCCGGTCCTCGGCCTTGCGCATGTACTCCGGAAAGGAGTCGTTCCCCGCCCACTTTGCCGACTCGCGCGAGTAGTAGTCCGCGGTCGTCGAGAGGAGCATCTCCTCAAAGTCGGTCGCGTACGTCTCGAGCGAGGCGCGCGAGCCGCCCATCTCGACGAAGATGTCGATGACCGACTTGATGAGCTGCTTGTCCACCTGCTCGCACTCGCGCTCGCGCCGCACCAGCTCCAGGATCGCCGTCCGCACCTCTCGCTTCACCGCGTTGAAGACGATCTCGAGGAACTTTTGCGACCCTACCTCTGCCAGCTCAGGCAGCGACAGCCGCTTCACGTAGAAGCGGTCCTGCGCGCGCGGCGGAGGGCGCGCGGCTCGGCCCGTGCGCCGCCGCCGCACGGGGCGAGCGCGGCGGCGAAGGGAGCGGTGGGGCGCGCACCAAGTACTTGAAGACGTGCGAGAGGAAGCGGATGATCGTCTTGTGGTTCTCCCAGCGCCGCACCAGCTCCTGCGCAACCCGCGGCACAAGCGCTCGGCGCGACGCAGCGAGAGAGCGGCGCGCGCGAATGCGCGTCGCGGGAAGCGAGGGCCGGCGGGGTGCGCGGCGTCGCACCCGCAGCATCGCCTCGTCATGCTTCTCCTTGATGCGCGGCAGGATGCGCGCAGTCAAGTAGTCGATGACAGCCTCGCAATAGTTGTTGTACAGCGGCTCGCTCCAGTTGTTTGGCGGCTTCTGCGTGCACATGGTGTAGACCGTCCTGCGCACAGCCGAGGCCGGGGCGAAGCTCGAGCGCGCGAACCGCGCCGCGCGCTGCTGAGGCGGCGCAGGGCGCAGAGGCGGGAGCGCGCACGTGTACAGCTGCGAGTACTCGTCGGTGCTTATCCGGTGCTTGTACACGCCGCCCGACGCATCCTCGAGAATCTCCTCGATCTTGAGCACGCCGCCCGTCTTCAGCTTGTTCCAGCCATCCTCGAGCTGTATGACCTGAGCATTCATGATGTGCAGCGCCTGCGGCGCGGGGAGCGGCGGGCGCGGGCCGGGTCGGAGGCCGAACGGAGCGACGCGGGGCGCTGCGCAGCGAGACGCTTCGAGGCGGCGAGCAGGAGAGAGCAGCGAGGCGCCGCACGGCAAGGCGCTGAGCTGGTACCTGGCTGGCGGCGCCCGCTCTTCTCTGGCGCCCTGGTTGCCGCTCTTGCGCAAAAGAAATGAGCAGGCGTTGGTGCCGACCCAGTTCGCGGTCCTCTCTGCTCTGTCCCCGCGGCACGCACAGAAGGTGCGGGCAGGCAGGGGCCAGCCGAACTCGAAGTGCTCCACGGGGCAACCTAGGGGCAACGCGAGGCGCGAGCCCCATCTGCGATCTGGAGCGAGCCAGAGCTCCGCCTTGAGAGCTGCGCCTGCGGCTCGTTCATACAGGTCACAAAGAGAGAAGAGAGAGGTGGATGGATGGATGGGGAGGAAGACGCTGCCCCAGCAGTCTCACGGTCACACAACCATGTGATAGCTGTCAGATGTTGGTCCGACAGCCTGACAGCTGTCCGACGCACGAGCCCGGCTGCACACCAGTGGGGTCTCTGACGCACACACACACACACACCAGACCGACAGTCCTTCCTTCCTTTCGCACACTGGACCCTGTCGTTGTTCGTGTAGCGGTAGATGTTCATGGAGTCGTGAGAGACCTAGGGTTGAGCCGCGGTGGGAGAGAGAGGGAGAGGGAGGAGCGGAACGGGTTTCTTTCTCGCGCGGCAAGAGGGAGGCGAGACAGGGAGAGGCAGAGGGAGGGAGAGGGAGGGGGAGGAGCAGGAGGAATAAGGGACAGGGCGGAGTCAGAGAGGTAGAGGCCACAGGGGTGGAGAGAGAGGGGCGTGGGAGTCGGAGAGAGGGAGGACGCAAGAGCCGTGAACGCAGCGACCTCCACGCCAGCAGAAGAACAGCGGGCGGCGCCGGGAGAGGCAAACATCGTCGCGCTGCACTCTCTCTCTCGCACGAACGATGCCTCGATTGGCCGCGGTGCGCCACCGCCCCTGTCCCCCGCGCGCCGGCCGCCGCCGCAGCCTGCCATCGGGTTTCATTCATAAAGTTGCCACTCGTAGGTACGGACCCATCACCTAGTACTGGTCACCTTGGGCACTTGGAGTCGGGTATGAACATCTTACGCACGTCCGCCTCGCCCGAACTCGGTCGTCGCCATGCCGAAGCCGCTCTCTCCACACCTCGCCGCTCCGCTCCTGCCGGCTTCCGAGTCCTTCTCCAAGGAGGACAAGGGCCCCTCGGGCGGCAGCCTCCCGCTGTACAGCCGAGGAATGCACAACGTCATGGGGCGGAATGCCCAGCTCATGCGCAAAGTCCAGCAGTGCTACAGCCAGACATCTCTCGCGTCATGGGCTCTATTCGCGTTGGCTTTTGCGGCGTTCGTCTACTGGATCGCCCGGTGGACGTTTGGAGGCGCGCGCGGCCCTCCAGAGCCCCGCGCGGACGCGCTCCTTCCGCGAGCTGAGCTACCCTCCCGCCTCTGCCAGCGCGGCTGCTCGAGATGGAGGGGTGGGACGGCGTCATCTGTGGCGACGCGGACCTCGCCCTGGCGATCGTGTCGGTGCTTCTGGCCAACAATCTGCGAGAACTGCGCCTGCGGCAGTCGATCGAGGCGTCCGCCAAGCTGCTGCGCGACCACAACGAGACCCTCAAAGACGAGAGCGCAAAGCTGGCCGAGTCGAACCGCGGCCTCGAGCACAACCTGACGCTGCTCCAGACCTCGATCGGCCTGTTCGGCTCGCAGGGCGACGAGTGGTTCGAAAAGCTGCACTCCAAACTGAGCACGCTCGAGGACTCTTTCGCGCCGCGTGTGCGCTCCGTCTCTCCGCGGCACGTCTGACCCGGCTCTCCGGGGCTCGCACCATAGGCGGAAAACGAGCGGCACGCCGCGCTCGTCCGGGGGCAGGTGGCTCCAGCCCGCAGCGTCCCTGCTCGCCGCCCGCTCGCACTCCCACCGGCCCCCCGCCACGCGCCTTCGCCTCCAAAAGGTGTGGACCTTCCTGGCGCTCAACATCGACCTCGACAAGGACGGCAAAGTCAACGCCGCCGAGCTCGACCACCTGCAGAACGCCTACGACACCGTCGACTTTTCCGACCTGGCCAAGCGAGCGGAGGAGGACCCGATCCCGATCCGCGAGCTGCACCAGCGACTCGTCCCGGTCTTTGGCGCAGCGAGCCGCCCGCCAATGCCGTCCGCGTCGCAGGGCCGGTCGCGGATCAGCCAACGCATTAGCAGCGCCGCTTGATCAGTCGACAGGGCTGACGTGTGTGAGTCCGATTAGGGAGTGACTAATGGGAGATGGAGGCATGCGAGCGGAGTATACGCTGCGTCCCCGCTTTTGAATAAGCAAATCTCTCTGTCCTAAACTCACCTAACTGGGCACTACCTGGCGGGGTCGGTCGGGCGAGAGGACGCGGTCGAGTCGACCTCGCTCCTGCTGTCGACCCTGACCGCATTCGTCGGCGCTGGCAGATTCTGAACGGCGTCGTGCTTCGCCCTCTGCTCAGTTTGATAGATCACAAACCAGCTCAGGAGAGCGGCGGACTCGTAGGAGCGGCGAACGCATCGAAACCTGTGGTACGCCGCGACTGCCATGCTCGCCACGACGAGGGTGTTCATGCTGCAGAGCACGCCACCGAACAGGTCGCGCCGTGCATTCTGGCCCGTTTCGCGTGGGTCGACGCAGGTGATGGTGTAGCTTCCGTCGTACTGCTCGACGATTGACTCGAGCTCGCTCTCTGCAGCGTCGCTCGAGAGCAAGATGGGCAGTCTCGCGGGGAGGCCAACAAAGAGAATGATCAGCAGCACCGCGGAGAGCGTGAAGGTAAGGTAGGTTGCCACGAAGACGTAGTAGAGCATGCCGAGGTGCTCGCGCGTCTTTGCGACGGCGGCGCTGGTCGAGACGAGCAATGCCGCCTTTTGGGCTGCTTGCTTGATGTACAAGACAAACGAGACGACGACGAGGCCGCACGAGATGCAGAGGGCGACGCAGAGGAAGAAGACGGCCGCAAACAGCATGTGGTACCATGTCTTCCAGATGCAGATCTGTGACTCGTCCTCGAGCAGCGGCTCGAGCGTCTCGCCCGCCCACATCCCGAGCGCAAACCCAATGATCAGCATGGCCTGCGCGGGCCGCGAACAGGCTTGCAGGGCGGGTGGAGATGCTGATCTGTGAAGCGACAGGCGAGGGCGAGTCGTGGGGATGCTGATCTGTGAAGCGAGAGGTGAGGGTGAGTCGTGGGGTGCTCATCGTTTTGGCCTGCAGCGACAGGTTATCCAGCTGCGTCTGCAGCACGCCGAGCTGCAGCATATCAACCTGCATCACGTTGACGGCCTTCTCCTGCAGCGTAGGAGGCCGGTCGGTTCAGAGACAGGGCGTTCTGGGCTCGCCACGCCCAGGGCGAGCAAAGCGGACCTGCTTCACCGACGCGGCACTGATCTTTGCCCACATGGCAGCAGCTCGATCTTTACGACAAGCAGCGCGCCAGCCGGGGCCTTTACGACAAGCAGCGCCCCGCCGGGCCTTCACGACAAGCAGCGCGCCGCCCGCCAGCCGGTATGGACGGCCGAGTTCGCGGTGTGAAGAGAGATGTAGGGCCTCACTTAGGCCCCCTCTCACACCCATCTAAATCTCTCTCTCTCTCTCTCTCTCTCTCTCTCTCTCTCTCTCTCTCTCTCTCTCTCTCTCTCTCTCTCTCTCTCTCTCACACACACACACACACACACACACACACACACACACACCCTCACTGACTGACAAACAAATCTCTCTCTCTGACTGCGATGTGAGCTTCTTGTATATCTATCTGTCTGTGAGAGACTATGGAAAGTTCACGTCATGACGGTTAGCCGCTGTCACGACCGTTAGCCGCTGTCACGACAGCTGGGAGCTGTCATGACAGCAAACGACAGCGACAGTGACACCTACCTGTCACCAGCTGTCACCAGCTGTCACCAGCTGTCACCAGCTGTCACCAGCTATCGTTGCTGATGTCATTGCTGCTGTCGTAACCATCCCCCGACTGGTCCAACTGTGACTGCTGCTGTAATTGCGCGGCTGTCATTCCTGCTGTCATTGCTGCTGTCGTCGCTGTCGTTGCTGGCTGTCATTGCTGCTGTCATTGCAGCTCTCATGAGCACCCCCGCAGGACAGTGTCACAATGGGATGTGGTGCCACTAACGAGAGAGACAGGACACTCAAGCTCACTCGCACACCCGACGCCACATGAGAAACCCTCTCACAACAGTAGCCACGCACCGTCAGCAGCAGCGGGCGTGAGTCACAGAATCTGCAAAACCCTTGCCCTCCTTCCTCCAGCATGTGCCGTGATGGGCTCCAGCGCTGGTTCATCTGCCGCTCAAAAATCTCACGCGAGCGAACGGCGTCAATCATCAACCGCGAGGATTGGGACCTTGAAATCCACGTCGCAAGCAAACGCGCAGAGCATTGAGCAACACACCCCGGGTATTGAAGAATTGAACCTCTTGGCCATTGCCGAGCCACAAGGCGTTGATCAGGAACTCTCATGTAGAGAGCTCGGTTCTGCTCTGAGGTAGAGGAGCAGGAGTTTTGCAAAATGTGTGAGACGTACAAACGCTGCTGTGCATCAAGCGCTGAGAGCTACATCCACGCGCACCAGTGTCTTATTTTAGTCCATGGGGTGTAATGCACAGATGGGTGGGTGGGCGGTTGGGCCCCTTTGCTGGTGCCTGTCACTAGGGCTATGGCTGCCTCACTGTGGCGCTGGCGCTGCCTCGCTGTCGCTGTCGCTGTCGCTGTCGCTGTCGCTGTCACTCGCAGGGTCCCGCGCTGACATTGTCACCGCCTGTCGCTGGCGTTCACTGGCTTCACTGTCATTGTCACTATGGCTGTCACTGTTCCTGGGTGCCTTTCACTCCTCCCTGGCAGCTAGCTGGCTGTGCTGTCACCAGCTGTCACCAGCTGTCACCAGCTGTCGTTGCTGCTGTCGTTGCTGCTGTCGTTTCGCAGCCGCTGTCACGACATATTGACCACGTCGCGACCGTTAACACGTTAACAGCCGTTTTAACCGTCATGACGTGAACTTTCTCCATAGTCTCTGAAGTAAGTTCAAGCCGAGTTTTAGGTATTTTCTTGGCAAATTCCGAGTGCTGGGCGTTGTAGGTATGTAAAGAAAGAGAGTAGACGGACATCCCAAGCTAGGTATGTTAAAGAAAGAAAGAAAGAAAACACACAACCCAAGGGAGGGATGGGAGAACGGCACGCCGCCACCACACAGGGATTTTAAGGAGAGGAGTGTGGTGCGCTAGCCGTCGCCCACCCTGGGGAGTCTGCCTCTTCGTATCTCTTTTCGCAGTCTCTCGCCGCTTCTCGCTGCAACCTTCATGCCACCTCGCGGCCGTCCCACTCTCGTCGGTCTCTCCCTTGTCACTTCCTCCTCTGTCGCGTCGTTCTCTTCTAAGTATGTTGTTGGCAAGCGGAGCTCGCGGATTTTTCTTCAGCTCTTCGTCCGTTCGCTTCTCGCAGTCGATCGCAGACGCGAGCGGCGACGACCTGGGCGAGGGCGAAAAGCAAATCAATACCGCGCGCACAGCCCAGGTATTCCCAGACAGTCTGAATATGGTGGAATTGCTCAGCGTGCCAAGCACCTTTGCGGGGCACACGCGCTCGGAGCAGTGGCAGTTCTTCCTGCACTCGGTGTGGATGGTTGTGCCGGCGCTCTTGGTTCTCTTTCCTGCGGCGCTGAGCTGGCATCCACGTGGGATCGTGCTGGCTTCGCCGTGGGCTTCCCTCCTCAGCCACGTCGCCTCTCTGGCTCACTGGAGCGACTACAAGCCCGGAGGGACGGTGCAGAAGGTGGACGTCGCGCTCGCGCTGGCCGTGATGCTCACAGCCTTCTCGGACGGGTGGGCGGTGCTCGGTCTGGTGGCGCTTCCTCTGGGCGAACGTCGATTCCTCTGGGCGATGAGCGCGGCTCTCGCCCTGCTCGCGGCGCTTGACGTGAGGCACAGGCAGCTGTTTGGCACCACGCACGTCGCCGGCACGGTGATCCACCACACCCTCCGCCACGTCGGATACTACTACGTGCTGTTCGTCTGTGGCGAGCCCACGGGCGGCCCTCAGGCGAGGGCCCTGCTGCTGGCGGGCCCGATAGCGCACGTTGTGCTCTGCGCAGCAAGCGGCTCCCGCTGGCTGCGCCTCGACGAGCGCTCGGCGCCAGCCTCCGTTGGCGAGTGCGCCGCCGGGCTGGCGCTCTCGTACGGCGCGGTGGCGACGACGCTGAGCCTCACCAGGACAATCCGATAACTGTTGAGTACCACGCAGGCAGTTTTTTTCTGCCCTGTTGTCTCTCTCTTGTACACTGTCGCGGCCTAACGAGTCTCTCTGAGCAGATTACCCCATGTATCGGAGTTATGGTCCTGATACGACCTGTGAACGTGAAGAGAGTGGTACCAGCACTGTCGATCGTTACGGCACGCAAGGGGGGCCTCCCGGACGTATGATCCTAGCCCAATAAGTTCCACGGAGCAGATTTGGATTTTTGACAGAATTTATGCACTGCCCCCGCACGATACTAACTATCGTAGTTTTGGTCCCGGTGCCCTTCACGGCACCACACCGCCGCTTGAAGGCCCGAGATTAGCCTAGCAGTGAGTGGGCATCGCCTGCCGGTCGGCTGGGCACGAGCCAAGCACTTGGGTGGCCGTCGACCGAGTCCGAGCGGCGCCTGAGGTGGGTGCCACGGCGTCTGCACGAAGGCGTGGCGGGGTGAGGAGCCAGGAGTGGTGAACACCTCCCCGTCGGGCGCGCGGCGCGCCGGATGGTCCGCCGAGGCCGCCGCCGCCCCGACGGCGGCGATGAGGGCGGCGGGGCCGACCCAGCCGGCGTTTGTCGGCTCCACCTACAGAGAAGCAGCCTCTGTGGGTCGACGATACTAACTCGGTAGTAACGCGGAGCGGTGCTGTGCGGCGCCGAGTCGTGCGCGAGGCGACCTCCTGAGGCTACCTGAGCTGGCAATGGATGCCACCAGGACGCACGGCTAGCAGGAGCCAGTCAGGCATGCCCTGCTGTGGAGCAGAGCCAGCTGGCGCACCGGCGATACTAACTCAGCGCGCCGCGAGAGGCGAATCTGGGCGACTTTGGAGGCGCAGTTCTCGAGCTTGCCGTCGACGATTGATGTCGGGTAAATTTTCACTGCCGTCCGGGAAGGTCTTCTCTCAACAGGCCGAGCGCCGTGGCCTGGCTCGGCTCGCCGCGGGCGCCACGAATTTATCAGGACCAAAACTCCGAAAAAATGATACTAACAAAAACTCCGATACATGGAGTAGTCAGATCACGATCCTGGCGTGTACACAATTCACTGGCGGATCCGCTCCCTTCGCACGCACCGCACCTGACCCTCCTCTTTGAGGACTCCTCACCTTCCGGACCCCCACCAGCCCAATAAAAAAGAAACCGTTCGCGGCGCCGGCCAACGCGTCTCTAGCCAGCGCTCACATGCCAAAAGACACCTCGCAGCGCGCGAGACGTGACCGAAGCGGCACGCCTCGGCGCCGCGAGAGCAGCCGGTCGACGTCGGCACCAAGCGCGCGGCCGCCGGGCGCCTCCGAACCGACAGGGGCGCCGCGGCAGTAGAGAGCACTCCATCGCCATACCGTTTTTATGGCGGTATGGCCAAAAAAGAAAACTCACCCCCAACAGCGTGGCCGCAGGCAGCGGTAGCGGCGACCACCGCTGGACGAACAGCGTGGCCGCTGCAGCGGTGGCGGCGGCGGCGGCACCACACCGCGGCGCGGCACACCTCGCTCCCATCATCATGATTTCGAAGGAGAGCGGGCGCTGCAGCTCGGGCGGGACCTTGCTCTGTGACGCCGCTCTCGCCGCCTCGTCCCGCCTCAACGAGGGCAACACCTACCCTGAGACTGTCCCTGCTTCGGCCGCTGGCCAGCCTTTGCTCGACTTCCTCGTCGACCGCTACGCCCACTCGACTCGCGAGGCGTGGACGTCCCACTGCAGAGCCGGCCGCCTTCGGCTCAACGGCACGCCTGCCACGGCCGACTGCCTGCTCCGCGAGGGCCAGCGGCTCGAGTACCACCGACCTCCTTGGCGCGAGCCGGCGGCGCCACGGTGGCTTTGGACGCTCTTCGCAGACGAGCACGCCGTGGTGCTCTGCAAGCCGAGCGGCCTTCCCACGCTGCCGTCGGAGCTCTACCACGACAGCACGGTGCTCTCTCTGCTGCGGCGCGGCGGCGAGCCAGTCCCAAGCCCCGTCCACCGGCTCGGCGTCGGCACCTCGGGCCTGCTACTCTGCGCGGCGTCTGCTCTCGGGCGGCGCGCCCTCTCCGTCGCCCTGCAGGAGCGACGCGTGTCGAAGACGTACCGCGCTCTCGTGCAGGGCCTGGTCGCGGGCGAGACGCTCGACATCGACTGCCCGATCGGGCCGGTGCCGCACGCGGCCGCCTTTGGCGGATCGTGCGGCGAGGTTTGCGCGGCCCGGCCAGAGGGCGGCGCCGGGTGCAAGGCGGCGCGCTCGCACCTCCGCGTCGTGCGGCGCGATGCGTCTGCGGCGGGCGGCGCTGGCGCGACGCTCGTTGAGGTGCGGATACCGACTGGCCGGCCGCACCAGATCCGAATCCACACCGCGTACGCAGGCCACCCGCTGGTTGGGGACCCGCTCTACTGTCGCGGCGGGCTGCCGCGGGGAGGGGGAGGCGGAGGCGGAGGAGGCGGAGGAGGAGGCAGAGGAGGAGGCGAGGGGAGGGAGGAGGAGTGTGTGGGTGGGTCGCGCGGCGGTGCGGTGCCGCGCCCGCCGCTGCCGCGGGATACTGGCTACCTGCTGCACGCGTGGCGGCTCGAGTTCCCGCACCCTTCCACCGGCGATACCGTCATGCTCGTCGCGCCTCCGCCTGCTCCGCTCTGTGACGCCGGCGAGGAGGCACTGGAGGAGGCGGCGGCGCGTGCGCTGGAGGCCGACCTGATCTACCGCGGAGAGGACGGCGAGGTGGCGGCGTGGAGGAGAGCCAGTGGCGGTGGCGGTGGCGGTGGCGAGAGTGAGGTGGCTGGGCGAGGTCGCCCGAGGAGAGTCAAAGGGAAGGGCAGCCGCTCCGAGGCAGAGATTGCAGCGGTGCGCGCGGAGAGGGCGGTCAAGCGTCTCACAGCGGCGGTGGTGACGTGAAATATCACGTAATATCCGTCCATATGAGCACCTTTTTTTCGCGGCCCCTGGTAGCAGCCTGGTTTTGTGTTTGTAAATTACAAGCGCGCCTCCGCTAATTTGCCCACCGCGGGGCGTAAGAATACTCGTGAGCGCGCTCGTTGCCCCGAGAGGCTGCGCACATGCGACCCCCAATCGTCAGCGCGACACGGTGTGTGTGTGCTGTGGTGTGTCGTGTGTGGCATCGTCGCGTGGTGAGAGAGAGACGTGCGCGCGTCGTGCCCTCATTCGTCCACTGCGCCTGTCGCGCGCGCGGGTTCACGGTCTGCGGCGTCTCTCTCCATCTTCGGCCCGATCTACGGCGCGAAGCCCTCGACCTCGAGCAGCCCGAGCACGAGCGCGACGCCGTAGCCGGTGGCGCGGTCGGCGTGGAAGGCCGGCCCCGCGCAGTCGATGTGGAGCCACGCGCCTTCAAAGTCGGGGTGCAAGTTCTCCCCGATGAAGTTGCCAGCGCACGAGACCTGCGCGTTGCCCCGGTCCTTGACCGAATTCTTGCAGTCCGCGACCTTGGAGGCGAACTCAGCGCGGTGGAACTCCGGCGCGTAAGGAACCTGCTTGCACACGCGAGGGCGTGAGGCGCGCTTCACCGGCTGGCCTTGCTCCGCTCTTGAGGGGGAGGGCGGTGCCGGGTGGACGAGGTCGCCGGTGCGCCTCCCCGCCGCGACGGCGGCGCGCTCGGTCTCCTCGTCGTTCGTGAAGACGGCGGCGAAGTGCTTCCCCGTCGCGACCATCTGCGCACCGGTGAGCGTCGCCATGTCGACGACGAGGTCGGGCGAGCCTCCGCCCGGCAGCAGGCTGGGCGAGGCGGTGACGTGCGCGACGCCGTCCGAGAGGACGAGCCTGCCCTCGGCGTCCGTGTTGTTGATCTCGCACGTCTTGCCAGAGAAGAAGCAGAGCACGTCGTCGTTGCGGAAGGCCGTCGGCCCAATCGCGTTCTCAGCGAGGCAGAGGGCGCAGTGCAGCGCCGTGCCTCCGGTGCCGATGGAGACCGCCGCCTCAAAGGCGCCGAGCAGCCCGGCGGCGCCTGCAGCAGGGCTCCGGCAAGGCTCAAGGGAGGCGCCGCCTCAGCCCGGCAGCAGCGGCGCGGCGCGCCTCCCATGTCGGCCTTCATGCCGCACATGCCCTCCTTTGGCTTGAGGGCGAGCCCTCCCGTGTCGTACACAATCCCCTTGCCGACCAGGCAAACCTTCTTGCTCGCACCGTCCGGCACGTGCGAGAGGACGCACAGCGCCGGCGGCTCGGTCGCAGCCTTCCCGACGCCGTACAGTCCGCCGTAGCCGCGCTCGCGCAGCTCGTCGCCAGAGATGACCTCGACGAGCACCTCGTTGACGCATCAGTTAACGAGTCAATACACTCCTCAGCTCGTCGCCCAGAGAGGACCCGGACGAGGTCACCTCGCGGCCCTGCTCGCGCAGCCGCGCCGCCACCGCCCCCGCCTCCTGCACGAAGGCCGTCGTCGTGAGCTGCTCGGGAGGCGCGTCGACCAGCCGTGCCGCCAGCCGCACGCCCGCCGCCGCTTTCGCGCAAGGCCCGTAGACGCTCCCGGCGCCGTCGGAGATGGCGGCAGAGCGGGTGGCGAAGCCGACCCGCACGCACCCGCGCGGCTCGGCCGGCTGGCGCAGCTTCTTCTGCGAGTAGAGCGGGAAGGCGCGAGCGACAGCGCAGGCTGCGCCGGCCGCGTGCGCCGGCTCCTCGAGGACGAGGAGGACGGCGGCACCGCCGCCCTCCTTGGCGGCGTCGGTCGCGGCGGGGGCGACGAGCGAGGTGATCGCGTGCGGGCGAATCGGAGAATTGTGCCGCGAGCAGTGCTCGGGCAGCACGGCGGCGACCAGCGTCTTGGCCTCGCCGTCTGCAGCGGTGTACATCGTGCTTGCGGAGCCGCCCGCGTCACCGGGCTTGACTTTACCCACAAGCGCCTTCCAGAGATCCACGGGCACGCCGGCAGGAAGGAGCGTCGGCGACAGCTCGAGAAGCGCAGTTTGCCGCCCAACAACCACCGTCGAGGCCGCTTTGCCCAGTGTTGAGGCGGGAGACTCGAAGAGGAGCTCGGGCGCGGAGCTGGTGGCGTCGGCCATGGTTGCAGCAGAGCGAGCCGTCATTAGCGGGGCGATGCGAAGGGCGCACGCCGACTGAGCAAGCAGGGCGAGCCTGAGCATGCGCGCAAAAAAACGAATTAACCTAGCTGCGAACTTCGAGGGTTCGTTCGACTCGAGGCGAGGGCCGCCGTTTGCCGTTCGTAGGTAGGGGGAGCGGCCCTTTGGTCCGCGCGCGACGCGCGCGATGTATTTTTGATCTTGTTCCTTTCTCCACCGTCGCCGCCGTCGCCCGGCACGCCGCGGCCGTGGCCGCCGCCGTGCCGCCCGTGGCTCGTGCCGTACCGGAAGGGGGGGAAGGCGGGGGGATTTCAATGTTTCCCTCCGTCGGCGATAACCTCGGCACACTCTCCGAATGGCCCTGCCTGCACCGTCGTACGTACGACTTAGTGTTCTCGTTGTCTCGTGATGCTACTATCGGCCTCCGTCAAACAGCGTCGAGCTAAGCCGAAGAAGCATAAGGATGAGCCGTGTCGCCGCGCACCTACACGGCGCTTGGCGAAGCCAAAATCTGACTTCGCGCTACAAACGCCGCCGCCGCAAAATCTGCTGCAGCAAAAGCTCGCCTCGATCACGTGCGTGCTGCTTGCCATCTCTCAACTGACGGCACTGATACTACAACCGACCCCGCTCAAGTCACAAGAACCAGACCCTGTGTGGGTCCAAGTCACGCCTCTCCTGTCGCTAGTGGTCGCTGTACACGTCGCGCTCTTTTTTTCGGGCGTGGAGTTTGTTCGTTTCGGTCTCCAAATCGAGGCGTAGAGTTCCTTCAAAGCGAGCACTTTGTCGGTGTCGGCGGGCTGACGGCGGCCGCCGGAATCGCGATTCGCTCTGCCAGCAGCCAGCAGCCTCGTGTCGCCGTCTCTCGTTGGCGCAGCAGCAGCGAGATAGGGCTAGCAGTAGGCAGCTAGCTTCTGAGGAGGGCGTCCATAGACACCTTGATCCTTGAGCACTTAAGCACTGGATAGGGTCGATTCCGCATGGTACGGGACCCCTCGATGGCCAGGGCCACGAGGGTGAACGTAGCTCCTCACAGACGTCTCCGTCGACTTGGAGTCCAATGCGCACCCTCACAGTGTCGAGACTCTCGGGCGGGCAAACCCTCGTACTGGATGTTCACTTCTTCGATGAAGGACGAGGGAGGGGGAGGAGTCGACATGCTAATGCGCTGTCTCGAGACTACTGCGGCGAGCGTGCAGCAGCGCTCGGCAAATGTCTGTCTGTTAGTGTGACAAGGGTCAAGGCGCATATGCGCAAACAAGAAAAACGAGTTGTTTCAAGCAAGCCGAGCACCACCTCTCAACGCGTATTCCTTCAAAGTGCTCGCTTCATCTGTGTGCTTAGGCAATACCCACACTGTGGAGAAAGACAAAGGGTGAGAGCGCGCGAGCCGGGAGAGTCGCATCGCTCGTGCGTCGTCGGGGACCAAGAGTGACCAGTGAGAAGAGAGGGAGACGACGATGGGCCAAGAGGGAGAGGAGTTCCTGGCGCCCTCCCCGGCCCGGCCGGGTGTGCGCGATCGCTCAAGCCGCCCCGTGCTGCGCCCACAGCCAGCGGCTCGACTCGTGGCTCGGGATGTGCCACGTGCTCGAGGCTGGCTCGAACTGCATGATGGACGAGAAGATTCGCGGAAACTCGAGAGTCGGCTCCTGCTGCCACTCGCGGAAGCAGAAGCGCACCACGTGCCGGTCGCGCCAGCGCGAGAAGGAGCGCGGCCGCAACATCCCGAACGAGTGGTCCCGCATCTGGTCGTTGGACACGACGCAGCAGCCGTCGCCCGAGGCCATGGCCGCGTACAGCCAGTAGAGGTCGTCGTTTTGCTTGCGCGGAGTGGCGAGGAGGACGCCCTCCTCGCTCCAGCGCGCGAGCAGCTTCGCCTCCTCGGATCCGGCCGGCCGGCCCGTCGTGTGCTTCTCGTGCAGCACGAGCAGCACTCGCGGCGGAGGCCCCTCCCGCCGGATGCGCTGGATCGCGCGCAGCAGCCGGTCCACCTGCTGCAGGTCGAGGAGCTCCTCGCGATGCGCCTCCGCCTTGCGCCTAGTGGAAGTGTCTCGGACGCGTCTGGAGGTGCCCTCGAGCGAGACGGCACCTCAACCTCTGCCCCGGCGCCGCCGCTCCGCCTCGCCGACGAAGGAAGAGACGGAGGAAGAGGCCGCGTCGGAGGCGCCTGCCGAGACGGGCCCTGCTGCCGCGGCGCGCGCCTGCCGCCGCACGCGGCTCACCTCCTTGCCCTGGCCGAAGAAGCCGATGTTTGCCGCGTCGAGCACAAAGTCCCACGGGCCCCTCTCCCGCACCCTCTCCCGCACCCACTCCGTGAAGCGCCCAAAGTCGCGCCCGCCACTCGCGAGCCGCTTGATGCCCTCGCACAGCGCCGCCCGCTCGTCAGCGTCGACCGCAACCTGCTGCAGGACGAGCCCGGACGCGGAGCAGCGGCCAGAGCCGTCCACCTCGGTCAGAGCAGCCCGCCACCCCCACGGCCGGCTGGGCGCACGCGCGCCGGCATCCGATGCGGTCGGCGGTGCGACCCCCGCCCCTCCTCCGCCCGGCTCGGCGTCTGGCCCGTCCTGCGGCTATATAATAATATTTATTGTTATTATATTTCATTTAATTATTATATAGGCGTCTGGCCCGTCCTGCGGCTATATAACAATTATTATTATATTTCATTTAATTATTATATAGGCGTCTGGCCCGTCCTGCGGCGCTGCGTCTCCGGCCGCGCCGGCCGAGGCCGCCGTGCCGGCCGTGCCGGCTGCAGCTGCCGCGCCCTCTCCGCCGGGCGTGGCGGCCGCGCCGATGTCGAAGCAGTGCGCCATGGCGTCGAGGTGCTCGTCCGACATACTCGACACCTCTGTCGCCATCCAGCCGAGCAGCTCGCCTGCGGGACGTGTCGCGGACGTGTCGCGGACGTGTCGCGGACGTGTCGCCGTCCGGCCAGGCCAGCTCGCCGAGCGCGTCTAGGAGGCGTCTGGGAGGCTCGGAAGAGTCTGGGGAAGTGTCTGGGGAAGTGTCTGGGGAAGTGTCTGGGGAAGTGTGTCTGGGGAAGTGTCTGGGAGCGGCTCGCCGAGCGCGTCGCCGTCTGCTCGGCGCGCGTGCAGCCGGGCGAGCATGATGAACTCGGCGTCGCCCGGCGCGAGGCCGGCGGCGCGCATCTGCTCGCACGTCGAGGCGGCGAGCGGCGCGTCCGCCCGGTCCGCGGCCGCCGCGATCAGCGGCGAGAAGGAGCGGAGCCGCACGCGGTCGGCGCAGGAGCCCTGCAGCATGTCGGTGAGGAGCGCCTGAGCCCGCGCCACGTCGCCGTGCGCGCACATGAGGCGGATCATCCCCGACCAGCTGGGCTCGTGCAGCGGCGTCCCCGCCGCCCTCGCGGCCTCCCAGACCCGCGCCGCCAGCGCGACGTCCGGCGGAGTAGTGATGCCGCAGAGGTGGAGGAGCAGCGAGCAGTCCGCGTCGGAGGGCGCCGCGCCCGCCGCCTCCATCCGGCTGAAGACGCGGGCGGCGCCCGCGGCGTCCGACCTGCTCGCGCAGCGGCGCAGCTCCTTGCTGCTCTCCCTCCGGTCGAAGCGCGGCTCCGTCGGCGGAGGAGCCTGCGCCGCGGCGTCCGCGTCTGGCGGCGGCGGCGCCTCGGCTGGCGCTGGCTGTTCGGCGGCACCGCTGCCGTCGACGGGCGCGGAGGACGCGTCCGGTGCCGCGTCCGGTCCGGGCGCTGCCTCGTCGCGTTTCCGTTTGGCACCAGCCGCCTCGGCGACGCGTGCCCCGCCGGCCGCCGGCGGAGGCGGAGGTGGCAGCGTGACCAGCACGCCCAGCTGCCGCCTGCCACCCTCCCCGCTCTCCATCTTGGTGGCGCGCAGGCCCAGTCGCTCGGCGTAGCTGTAGATGCACGCGCGGATGTAGCTCGACTGGGCGGGCAGTGCAAGCTCCGTTGGCGTGCGGGCGGACGCCGGCCGCGCACTCGCCTTGCGGAACTTGCAGAGCGAGTCCCACAGCTTTCGCGTCTGCTTGTCTCGGGGAGGGTAGAGGCTGGTGGCAGCGGGCGCGTCCTGTGCGTGCGCGTCACTCGACATATGGCCCTGCGATGAGACTGGGTCAAGGTCCGCAGCCCTCTCGTGGCCGTGAACGAGCAAAGATTTTTCTTCATTTTCAGGCCCATCCCCCCCGACTACCTGCCGTTCTTTTTACGCGCAGGCTGGTGAGTACAGACCACGCCTGTGCTATTCACAGCACGCGGGTTTACCTACGGCTTATTTACCATGTACAACGACAACCACAACCACTGCCTCCTGTGAAGTGAGGCTTCGTCGAAGCCTGCCGTGCAGCAGGTGCGTGAAAAAAAACCAGGCGAAGGCGGAGGCGAAGGCTCGGCAGAGGGAGCGCGTCGCCGCCATCCTCGCGGGCACGGACGCTGCGGGCGCGGGCGCGGGGGTGGAGGAGGCGCTCAATTGCTGGGAGGAGGGTGCGTACGAAGCGGAGACGCTGGAGACGCTCGCCGAGTTCGGCGATTCCGATTGAGCGCCTCCCTCTCTCTCCGGCTGCGCGCAAGCGCGCATGACCGGTGCGGTCTCCGAGTCGGCGTCTAGCGCGCGCGATAAGGGTTTTGCTCGCCTTCCCTGGGACCCCGTGTTGCATGTCACTGTCATCACTGTGCGATTTCGGGGCCCGGGGTTGTGCGTTTACGTGAAAAAAACTCGCAGAGGACCACTGGGTTTGTACTATTAACAACGAAGGCGCTCTCAAAAAAACGATAAAAGGCCGACTTAGAGCTTTGCTTGGGCTTTTGGCCGCACTACTCCCGACAGCGCTCGCCGCTCCGCCTCCCTGCCACCCCGCTCCTTCCAGTATGAGCCACGACGAGCGCGGCGTTGCGGACGTGCGCGCGCCACCGGCCAAGCCCGCGCGAATCCGAACGCGATTTCAGGATCAAAGAGGGCGCCGCGAGTGTGAGGTCCGATTCCTCCGTTCCGGTCCGCTCCTCAGGTGTCCGAAAAGCTGTTTTCGCGCGTCACCAAGTACCACGCGCAAATTGGCGCCACCGTCAAGAAGGCGCGCGCTGCTCCCAGCAGCCCCCTTCCCGCCCGGGAGCGCCTCCGCCGATTCCGAGCGCCGCTCCCTCGCAGGACACTCTCAACCAGCTGGAGTGGAACCTGCTCACCGAAGCAAAGGAGCAGGCACGGCCGCCCCGCGAGCAGCGCCGCCGCCCCGCGCGCGCGCCCCGACCCGCCTCCTGCGCTCGCCGCGCCGCGCCCGCGCCCCTCGCCACAGCCTCCCGCCTCTCACCCCGCCTCTCTTCCTTGCTCGGCCTCCAGTTCCACCGTGGCGAGTACGAGATGGCGCTCAACACCTTCACCGCCTGCCTCGCGGTGCGTGCCCGCCCGCCCGGGAGCCGGAGGGGCCCAGCCTGCAGCGCAGCTCCGACTCTCACCCCTCCCGCCCCGGACTTCCTCCCCACCTGCCGCCCTCCCTACTCGGGCCTGCTGCGCCCGAGCCTCTCCCCCCCCGCCGCTCACCCCTCTCACTCGGCTCGCGCTCCCCTCGCGCTCTTCAGGTGACGGAGAAGACGCGCAACTCGAAGGACTTCGCGGTCCGCGGCGCCATCGTCCACAACATCGCCTCCTGCCTCCACCACCTCGGCGAGATCGAGGCGCGCAGCCTGCTAGAGTCGCAGCCTGCTAGAGTCGCAGCCGGCTAGAGTCGCAGCCTGCTAGAGTCGCAGCCTGCTAGAGTCGCAGCCTGCGCCTGCAGACCTCCGCACCGCGAGACTGCGCCCCGCGAGGCTGCGCCCGCCGCTCCGCGCAGGCGGCGCAGGAGTACTACGAGCAGGCGATCAACTCGTTCGAGAAGGCGAAGATGCCGGTGGTCGAGAAGCTGCTCTACGGCGACACGAACAAGCGCCGCGTCGACTTTGTCAAGGCTCGCGAGCGGACGGCAGGGAGACAGACCCGCTCTTTGCGCCAGCCCCCCCTCCCCCCTCCCACCGCAGGAGCGGCTGATTGACATCTCGTGGGGCCGCAAGCCCGACATCGACAAGTACCTCGACG
>NW_005200478.1:128146-144622 GCF_000372725.1 Emiliania huxleyi CCMP1516
CAGACTACCCCTACGACCGCCGACCCGCGTGGATGTCCGCGAACACCCCCCGGCGGAGGAGGGGCGCGCAGCGGCGGCGCGTACGCCTCGGTCGGGAACGGTGCTCCCCGTTGGCCCGCCTCCCTCTCCCGGCCCTTTCCCCCTCCCTGCCCCGCCCTCTCCCCCTATCCGCCCCGCCCTCTCCCCCTTTCCGCCCTGAGAGGGTCTCCAGCCGCCGCCTCTTTCCCACCGCGGCCTTTTTCCCACGGCCGCCTCACGCCCCCCCCCCTCCTGCCCCCAGGCCCGCCCGGCCTCGAGGAGCATTCTGCCGGGTACGACAGCGCCGACGCGGGAGCGGGCGCGAGCGCGGAGGACGACGCGACGCAGGAGCAGGCGCGGAGGGAGTGGCTGCAGTACTACCTGCAGACGTCGGCGTGGGAGCAGGCCGAGGAGCTCGTCGTCACCGCGGATGAGCGCGAGGACCTGGAGTACCTGCGCGACCGCGAGCGGCGGCTCGGGCCCACGGGGGGGGGGGGCTCCTCGTACGGCCGCGAGGGGCAGCTGCTCGACGGCGAGCTGCTCGAGTGAAGCTGCTCGAGTGAGGGGGCGAGGCGAGGAGCCCTGCCTGAAAGGGGAGAGGCCCGCCTCTCTCGGCCGCCTCTCTCGGGCAGGGGGGGGGCGTCTCTAGCCGCCGCCGCCCGCCGCTCGCCCATGCTGGGGGGGGGGCGGCTCGGGGCCCCGCGGGAGGCGCTCCCTGCCGCTCCGTGCCGCTCCCGAGGCGCGGTGCTGCGCTGGCGTGCGCAGGCCTCGCCTCGCGGGCGCCGCTTCGGGGCCTTGTGCGAGTACCTGCCGCTCCGGGAGGAGAGGGCTCTGGCTCAGATGTGTCCTTACTGCTGCGGAGGGGTGCGACCACATACCAGGCGTCCCGCGTGTGTCTTATGGCTAGGAGGGGGGGGCGGGGGGGGGGCGGGGGGGGGGGGCCTTTAAACTTATTGTGGCTGCCCGTCGTCCGCGCACCGTGCTATATATCCTGCTGCACTCGGGCTCCCATGCGGTTTTTTGTTGCACTGTGACTGTCGTCGTCGGTATGTTAAAATGCCGCTTTAAAGCAAAAGAAGAACCGCCAGCTACAGTACGTGGAAGACGGCTACGGGCTAGTGCTAGTCCCCCATCGGGAGGACGCGACCCCCCGGCGGCTTCCGGCTAGGACGTAGAAGGAGTCGCCGACACCCCCACACCCACAAAAAGAACCCTGGCTCTGCACACAATCACAAAGATCGCACGGGCGGGGACCTGTTCCTTTTTTTACCCATCTCACAGTAGAGGTGTCCGTTTTATTTATTTATTACTTTGTTTATTTATTTACAATAGAAGAATCGGTCTCTTCGCTGGCGAGCATACTGCATACCGTAGAGCATGGGATGCAGCATGCCGGCGAGACAAGAAACAAACAAAAAACGACAAAATTCTCCCTTTCCTGTTTCCTCGCGCCCTCGAGCCGGTCCAACGGAAACATCTCAATAAAAAAGAAAGAAAGAAAACATACAACCCAAGGGAGGGATGGGAGGACGCTCAAAGAAAGAAAGAAAGAAAACAGACAACCCAAGGGAGGGATGGGAGGACGGCACGCCGCCACCACACAGGGATTTTAAGGAGAGGTGTGTGGTGCGCTAGCCGTCGCCCACCCTAGGGAGTCTGCCTCTTCCTATCTCTCTTCGCAGTCTCTCGCCGCTTCTCGCTGCAACCTTCATGCCACCGCTCAATAGAAAGAAAGAAAACAGACAACCCAAGGGAGGGATGGGAAGACGGCACGCCGCCACCACACAGGGATTTTAAGGAGAGAGGAGTGTGATGCGCTAGCCGTCGCCCACCCTAGGGAGTCTGCCTCTTCCTATCTCTTTTCGCAGTCTCTCGCCGATAAAGAAAGAAAGAAAGAAAGAAAACAGACAACCCAAGGGAGGGATGGGAGGACGGCACGCCGCCACCACACAGGGATTTTAAGGAGAGGTGTGTGGTGCGCTAGCCGTCGCCCACCCTAGGGAGTCTGCCTCTTCCTATCTCTCTTCGCAGTCTCTCTCCGATTCTCGCTGCAACCTTCATCACATGCCACCTCGCGGTCGTCCCATTCTCGTCGTTCTCTCCCTTGTCATTTCCTCCTCTGTCGCGTCGTTCCCTTCTGCCTCGTCCTGTGACGCCGCCGCCTGCCGGTCCCTTGTTCTCGCGGCTTCTTTCGCCTTTCGGCGCAACTCTGTCCTCCTCGCGGCGTATCCTGGCCCCTCGAGTCTATCGAGCTCCCCTCGCGCAAGGACCACGTTTCTGACTCCCACTCCGATCATTTGCCTGCAGGTCATGTTGTTGCTCAGGTCCACTCTCTCTTCGAACACTCGTGCCTCTACGGATGATGCCGGCGCTGGGGTCCCCTTCGGATGCATCGTGACATCTGACAACTGGATTTCCACTGGTTCGTCCTCCTCGGAGTCATCTTCCCCGTCCTCCTTCCGCTCGGCTCTTCGCTCGGTACGTTCGGTGTGGCTCACCCTCCATGCCGTGAACAGGCGCTTTATCCACCCTATATTCTTCTCTCGTTCCTCTGCCCGTGCCTTGGTCTTGTCGTTGTTTCGCACCCATGTCTGTATGGCAATCGAGGCTGCCTTCCCCACTACCTGTAGTTCACTCGTCACCTCTCCCGCGAGCTCCCTTCTCTTTCTTTCGGGTATTGTTTGGAGTCCGTGGAGTGCGGGTAGCGTGCAGGCAATCACGGGCGCTATTTTGTCGTACTCCTCTTCGGCGAGCGCTCCAAATCTAGACCCTTTCGCCTTTAAGGAGGCTGCCCTCGCTCGTCTCAGGAATGTGGCGGTGTCTTTTGAGTCCGGCGCCTCCCGTTCAACTCTTGCTGTCGACCTCGCTGTGTGTTTGTCGAGCTTCCGCATGAAGTGACGTGCCTCTTCCTTATTTCCAGCGCAGCTGCCGCTCAGTATGTGCGCCAACGACGCCTGTGGTGGCTCACTGTCTTCTTGTTTCTCTCGCCGATAGAACCACGGCAACCCGCTGCAAGAATTCTTTTTGTGAAGGCCAGCAAGGCCGGCGCCGGGGCTGGGCCGAGCCGCCTCCTGTGTTCCCCGACAGCAGAATGCCGAAGAAGGAGCCGGTCGCCGAGATCTTCGAGAGTGTCTCGGACGGTCTCAAGCAGCTGTATCGCTCCAAAATCCGGCCGATCGAGGAGGCGTACAAATTTGGCGAGTTCTACTCGCCGTATATGAACGACTCGGACTTTGACGCCAAGCCGATGGTGCTGCTCCTCGGTCAGTACTCGGTGGGCAAGACCTCCTTCATCAAGTACCTGCTCGGCCGCGACTTTCCCGGCGCGCACATCGGGCCCGAGCCCACCACCGACCGCTTCATCGCCGTGATGCACGGCCAGGAGGACAAGACGACGCCCGGAAACGCGCTGGCCGTCTCGGCCAACATGCCGTTTCGCGGGCTCGAGATGTTTGGCAACGGCTTCCTCTCAAAGTTCCAGGGCGCCCAGCTCGACTCGCCGCTCCTTCACCACGTGACCCTCATCGACACGCCCGGCGTACTGTCGGGCGAGAAGCAGCGCATTGGTCTGCGCCGCAGCCCGCCCTCCGGCGCGGCGGCGGCGAGGCGCTCTGAGGTCTGTGCGGTTGCGCGGTAGGGCGGACGTACTCCTTCACCGAGGTGTGCGCCTGGTTCGCCTCGCGCGCCGACGTGATTCTCCTCCTCTTTGACGCGCGAGCCGCGGCCTCGCTGAGCCGCAAGGGGGCGGGCAGCGGTGCGCTCATCCCGCGCGAGTGCTGCGTAGGCGCACAAGCTGGACATCTCGGACGAGTTCAAGGAGGCGATCGAGGCGCTCAAGGGGCGAGCGGCGGCTCGCGGAGGCCGGCAGGGTGGCGTGGGAGGGCGGCTGAGAGGCAACACCGTGCTGCGCTTTTAGGCACGACGACACACGATCCTTGTTGTGTTATTACGATCAGACTGCATTATGGTGGGTCATCATATTAGGCACGACGACAAGATCCGCGTCGTGCTCAACAAGGCGGACGCCGTCGACAGCCAGAAGTTGCTGCGCATCTACGGTGCGCATCATGCTACTAGCCATTGTATGGTGGTATACCATCTACGGTTTCCGTCCGGTAGATGTGGATCTACGGTGCGGTAGATGTAGATCTACGGTGCGCATCGCCATCCGCGCCGCGCCCGCGACGCGTCCGCGGCTCTGTTCGGCAGGCGCGCTGATGTGGTCTCTGGGCAAGGTCATCAAGACGCCCGAGTGCATGCGCGTCTACATCGGCTCCTTCTGGGACCAGCCGCTGCGCGGGTCGGAGTGGTCTCGCCAGCTCTTCGAGATGGAGATGCGCGACCTGCTCACCGACCTCAAGAACGTGCCAAAGAACGCGGCCGTCCGCAAGGTCAACGAGCTCGTCAAGCGCGTGCGGCTCGCTAAGGCGATACCACCCCCGCGGGGCCGCCCTCCACAGCCTCTCCCACCCCCGCGGGGCCCCCCTCCACAGCCTCTCCCACCCCCGCGGAGTCGTCCAGAACGTGTGCCCGCCGTGTGCCCGCCGTGCCCGCCGTGTGCCCGCCCCGCAGGCGCACGCGTACATCGTGGGCCACCTCAAGAAGGAGATGCCCTCCTACTTCGGGGCGCAAAAGGCGCAGGCGAAGCTGCTCGCGAACATCGAGGAGCACTTCCTCAAGGTGCAGTGGGAGGAGTCCTCCGTCGCCACTCCTCACTGAAGTAAAGACGGAGAGCACCGCCTGCAGGTGCACCGCGCACACTCCCTCCCTGTGGGAGACTTCCCCGACGTCGCCAAGTTCAGGGCGGTCATGGAGGGGCACGACCTCACCAAGTTCCCAAAGCTCGACACCAAGGCTCACCCCACCCTCACCCTCACCCTCACCCTCACCCTGGCCCAGCCCTGTCCCCCAGCCCTGTCCCCGCCCCCCCCAAGCCCTCTCCCCGCCCCCCCCCCCCCCCCAAGCCCTCTCCCCGCCCCCCCCAAGCCCTCTCCCCGGCCCGCCCAGGCAATCGCGGCGATGGAGCACGTCCTCGCGCACGAGATCCCCAAGCTGATGGCGCAGTTCCCGCAGGAGCCGGCCGCCCATCGCTAGTGAGTGGCCCCTCGACACGCCTGGCTTGAGCCGTCCTCTGCTCGTGCAGGAGGGCACTGTCTCGCACTCCAACTCCGCGGTCGGGAGCGCGCTGACCCACGTCGAGGCCGCACACCCCCCCTCCCCCTCCCTCCCCTCCCTCCCCTCCCCTCCCTCCCCTCCCTCCCCTCCTCCCTCCCCCCCTCCCCTCCCTCCCCTCCTCCCTGCTCTCCTCCCGCCCCCAGACCCGTCAGGCCACCCTCGAGCCCGCACCGCTCCCTCCCCGCACCGCAGGCGCACGTGCGATCGACGACGCCGCCGCCGCAGCAGATCGCATACGCGCCGCCGCCACCGCAGCAGCAGCAGCCGCCGCCGCCGCCGCCGCAAAGCTCCTCGGAGCAGGTTGGCGCCACGGGCAGCAGCCCGTGCACCGCCGCTCTTCACAGCCGTACCCGCGAGCAGGTGGGCAGCAACCCGTACGGCGCCGCGCCCCCGCCCGCCGTCGCGTGGAGCGTGTCTCCCGAGGACAAGGCGCGGTACGACGAGGTCTTCGGCTAACTAATTAATTAACTCATTAATGTTAATTAATGTTTGATTAGGCGCGGTACGACGAGGTCTTCGGCACGCTCGCTCCGGCCGGCGGCAAGGCGAGCGGGCAGACGGCGCGCGGAGCCACCCTCCCCCCTCTCCCCTCCTTCCGCCGGAGCAGCCCCCCGCCCCGAGGCTGCGAGGGAGCCGCTGTAGGTGCGGCCGATCCTCGAGCGGTCGCAGCTGCCGGTCGACGTGCTGCGGCAGGCACCGAGATCGGGCCGAGATATGGCCGAGATGTTGCAGCAGGTGGATGTGTTGCGGCTGGCACTCAATGCTTCGCCCACAGTTCCGCCTACACCTCGGCCACATCTCGGCCACATCGGATCATCTCGGCTTCCTCTCGGCTGCACCGCGGCTGTCCTCGGCTGCCCCTCGGGAGTGTGTGCCCCACGCTGGGCGGCGGTGCGGCAGGTGTGGAACCTCTCCGACATCGACCGCGACGGCGCGCTCGACGCCGACGAGTTCGCCGTCGCGATGCACCTCACACGAGAGTGCACCGCCGGCCGCTCGCTGCCCGCGACGCTGCCTGCCGATGTCTGCCCGCCCTCCAAGCGCCATCTGCTCCCCTCGTGAGGCCCGCGCTGCACGCGCCATTTGCTCCCCTCGCGGGGCCGGTGGCGCCGCAGGGTGGGGGCAGCAAAACTACGGTAGACGTGCGCACGCTTGCGATGGGGGAGGGCCCGAGGTATAGTGCGGCGACGCGGGGAGGGCCCGAGGTATAGTGCGGCGACGCGGGGAGGGCAGGAGAGAGTCTACCTATTGGGTTGCCACACGCTGCTCGACGTGCGCGCGCTCGGATGACCCGCGCCGGAGCTGCCGCGGTGTCCTCGGATCGTTGTCACACGTGTGTGGCACATTTGCAAACCGGGCTTGTGTTCATTACAGGTTTACACCAGCGAAAATCTATAAACATGAAGAATTGAGGATTCTCGCGCGAAAATTCCGCGCCATCCGCCATCGTTGATGCGCATGCGATGTGAACTCCGCAACTCCCCACACCCGCGCTGCGTGTCAGACTCCTTCCTCTCTGTGGCGCATGCAGAAGGCCTCCATGCGATCGAAGGCGTCGGCCAGCTTCTCGCGCGGTCCACTGAAGACGATGCGGAAGAAGTGGGGCGCGCCAAAGCACGCGCCCGGCAGCACGAAGACCGCCTCCTCGGCGAGCAGCCTCTCGACAAACTCGGCGTCCGTCCGGATGCCGGGTAGCACGGCGGGGTCATAGTGGACCATAACATACATCGCACCCTGCGGCTCGACCGGCGTGAGGCCGACGACGCCCTTGAGCCGCTCGTAGGTGAAGCGGGCGTTGTCCTGTAGCGTGGTCATGTAGTGCTGGTCCGACGCAGCGAGCGACGCGGCGTCCGCGCTGCCGGCCTCCGGGCAGAGCACGCGCGGCACGGCCCCCTGCACGAGGGTGCTCGCGCCCACGATGAGCTGCGTGAGGCGATTGAAGCCCTCGCGGAGGTCGTCGAGCGCGTGGACAGGGTCGTGGAGCATGAGCCAGCCGACGCGCCAGCCGGGCACGAGGAACTGCTTGGCGAGGCCGCCGACGGTGATGACGGGCACATGGGGCGCGAGCTCGGCCAGCGGGTGGAAGGCGACCCCCTCGAAGGCCATCTCGCCGTAAATCTCGTCGGCGATGATGGGCAGCTTGTGGCGCGCGGCAATGTCGATGAAGCCGAGCAGGTGCTCCTTGGGGAAGACGGAGCCGCACGGGTTGGACGGGTTGTTGACGATCAGGGCCTTGGTGCGCGCGTCGACAAGGCTCTCGAGCTGCGCGAGGTCCGCCTGCCACCCCTGGCTCGGCAGCAGGTCGTACTCCTTGACGCTGGCACCCTGCGACTCGGCGAGGACTTGGTAGAGCGGGAAGCCCGGCTTCGGCACCAGCAGGTTGTCGCCCTCGTCCACGATGCCGTTGATCGCAATCTCGAGCGCTCCCGAGCAGCCGCTCGCGACGATGATGTCCGAGGCCTTGTAGATGCAGTGCGGCGTCGAGAAGCGCTTGGCGACGGCTGCGCGCGCGTCCTCGGCGCCCGCGGAGTTGCCGTATCCGTTGTGCTTCGCCCCGCGGACGAGCGAGACCATCGTCTCACTGAGCACCTCCGGCGCCTGGAGGTTGCCAAATGCGGTGGGATCACCGAGCGAGAGTGGGATCATCGGCTTTCCCTCGATCGGCTCGCGCTTCTGCGAGGTGATCTTCTCCATGATGGCGCGGATCGGATTCGCAGTTCTTTGCGCCTTGACAGACATGGCCACGTGCCACGTCTTGGCGTCGCCGATGGCGCAGGTCGAGGCGGCGCCGGTCTCGGTTTTGTTCCGCTTCGCGGGTGAGGTAGGCAAGAGAGGAACGCCCATGGAAGGGTGAAGGCTGTCGCGGCAGGTCCGAGAAGTTAAGTAAACGTTTGCAAGCCCCCAAGATAATCACGGGTCGCAGGTACCACCCCTCTCCCTCTCTCGTATCTCTCTTAAGCTAAAAGCCCAAACTTGAGCCTGGCCCGCCGTTCCCTTAATCAACATGTCGCCGTCCCCCCAAACCGATTGGAGGACTGATGATAAGGATGACTAACTTTCGGAGGCTCCTTCGTTCCATCGCCAGCCCGATCCAGCAAGGGCATGATCTCAGCCACTCTCCTGGCGTTCGCGCCGTGCGCGCTGCTGCCTGCGCCTCGTGTCAGCCCGGGAGCGGTGCGTGGGCGCGCGGTCGGCGCCTCCGCCGTCCACTCTCCCCTCGCCGCAAAGGCTCTCGATCACGTGTCATCTCATCCTGTGGTCGAGCACAATCCCTACTGCGATTGGTTCTCGAAGGCACCGCATAGACGCCCGGAGATCTCCCGGCAAAGAGCTAGATGCACCGCACTTTCCACCCACCCAACCCCCATCGCCGCAAAATCCGCCGACACGCGGCCGTGGCCCGCTTTAGGGCGAGGCGACAGAAGAGCAGGTCAAGGATCTCGTTGTGCAGTTCTCCGTCTTTTCCAACCTCTTCCTCCTCGCCCAACTGAACAAGGTCATCAACTCGCCCACGCTGGAGGGCGCACGCGAGGGCAAGGAGATTCTGGCCAACGAGATTGGGGTGGTCTTCAAGCCGCAGGAGAAGAAGACGGCCGAGCTGGCGCGCGAGGCGGCCGAGAAAGGGTTCGATCCGAACGTCGTCTCTGTCACCGGCTCCGTCGAGGGCGGCGTCTTCTCGCACCGCGCTGCGCACTTCGAGTGGCTCTGCGACGTCGGCAAGGACATGGGGCTGACCTTTGACGAGCTGGGCAAGCGGCGCCACGGGTCGGAGGCGACGCTGCACTTTTGCGATGCGCTGTATCGCATTTACGGCAGCGAGGACCTATCCACCGCGCTCGGTGCCTCCTTTGCGATCGAGCACTGGGCCAACGCCGGCTTCTGGGACGAGCTCATCGAGGGATTCGAGAAGCTGAACGGAAAGCGGCCTTCTGGGGCCAAGAAGTTTCGGATGGGCTTCTGGCGCTTCCACCAGGCGCTCGAGGCGCAGCACGCTGCGCACACCATGGACGAGCTCGAGGAGGCCATCACCGAGGGGCTGATCACGGACGAGCTACGCTTCCAGCAGGCGGCGCGCGAGATGCTGGACGCGTGCGCCATCTTCTGGGAGGGCCTGGACGCGAGCCGCCAGGGTCGCCCGTACTCGGTGACCACACTCAAGGCGCGCTAGGGTGCTCTGGCTGGCCTCTGGCCTCTGCCGGCCAGCCGGGAGCGGCGCGGCGGAACCGCGTCCTTCGTTTGCCGCCGGGCCGCGATCAGTTGGAGCACGCTTGGCTTGGAGGGTGCAGATTGCAGCAGGCATGTTAGTTAGAGAAAGCGGATAAAAACACTCGCTCTCCACATTCCTCGAAAACAGAGAGATGAATTCTAAGATACTCGCCCCTCTAGAGAGAAAGAAACACGTCCGGACTGCGGGAGCGCCGGGTCCCCGCCCTCACTCCGCCGCCCCCCCTGCCTGGAGCCCCGGGGCCGCTCCTTCCGAGACCTGACGTGCACGACAGCATGCTTCCTCTCCTCGTCCTGGGCGCGAGCGCTGCGTGGGCACCGGCACATTCGGCGGCGCGTGGTTGGCGTGCGTCGCAGCCACTGCTCTCAGCCGACCTGCCACGCACGCCCAAAGCAATGGTGGATCAGCTTCGCGACGCGGTGCAGTCGGCGCTGAGCTCACGCTGCTCGCGGATGAGGGTGAGCCTCCCGCCCGGATTCGACTACGGGATCGAGTCACAGCGCAAGGGCACACCCGTCTCGAGCAAAATCGACCGCTCGGATCGCGAGCTCGCACGCCTCTTCGTCGAGATGTTCCAGGGAACGGGGCTCGTGCCGACGGTCTGCTTCCCTTCCTCCGCGGCCGCGGCCGACGCACGGAAGCTCTGGGGCGACATCGAGGCGCGCGTGGTCGCGCTCGACCCGGAGAGCGCCGGGACCGCTGCGCCGGCGAAGCAGCCTCGGCCGCGGAGCAAGGCTCAGCGCGCCAGCAGCGGCGGCGGAGGCTTTGGCGCCGCCAAGCCAGCCTCGGGCGCACGGGTGCAAAAGGCGGTGGCGGCCGTGCCTGCGAGCGCAGAGGTTGTGCTCGTCGTGGCGCCCGGCGGCCCGGGCTGCGAGGCGGTGCGCTCCTTTTGCGAGGAGAACGGTGCTGACCGGCTCGTTGTGCTGCTGAACGCGCGGAGCCTCGAGGAGGAGGCCGACCCTGCGGTCGCCGCCGCGGCCGGGGTGGGCACCGCTGGGGAGGAGCAGCGCGAGTACGTGGACGGAGAGTTCGCAAACGTCTACGCCTTCGTCACCGACCCCGCCGGCAAGTCCGAAGACGCACCTGCAGTGCTCTTCAAGCGCTCCGCGGCGGAGGAGTGGAGCCTCGTCTCCAAGCCGAAGGTCGGCCCTCCGCGAGAACTGCTCGCCAGCGACGAGCGGCCGAGCGCAGAGGCGATGCGGGCGGCGCTCGACGCCTCGGCGGCCGGCGGCTTGCTCGGTGCCATCAGCAGCGCGCTCGGTGGGTGATGCGGGCCGAGTCGAGGCTGCTTCAGCCACACGTATTAGTCCCATGGGCTTTGAGAGGGCCTAGCCCCTGGCGCAGCTTATATGTCGCAGCCCTGCGGCGTGTCTACTAAGTACGTCGTGCACTCACACGTCACGCCCCCCCCGACCGCCGAATCCCTAGCGCACCTATACTCCAGTCTCCAGCCGAATTCCTGGTTCCTGTCTCGCGCTGTCTGCCGCACCGCACGGCAGTCGGAATGGTTGGGTAGTAGGGCTAGAGGGTCGCTCTACACTTAGCCTCTGCAGCGAGCGAGCGCTCAACTTAGCTCCCACACGGAGCCGGGCTCGGACTTAGACGCTGTATGGTCGGGGGCCACGAACTTAGACGACATAAGGCCAACTCCGGGCAAAACCCGGGTATACCTGAAAAGCCTCCAGGTTTACCCGAAAATACCTGGACGCGTCCCGACCAACGTATGCCGCGCACGACGCCATATCGCCTTCTCCCAGGGCCAGTGCGCTACTTGCGGCGCGCAACGCCTGCTCAAGTACCCCCCCCACCATGTGCTGCCGCTATGCGTGCCTTAAGGCGGCTGCGGCGAAGCGGCGGGCGCGGCATGCCGATGGCAGTGCGGACGATGCGGTTGCGATGTGTTCTGCTTCAAGATCGTGGCGGTGCTTGGCATGCACTTCTGCGATCCCAATCAGCTCATCGCAACGAAGCAGAGCAACAAGCTGGCTGCTGCCAACAAGGCCCTATGCTACCTCACGCGCGGATCGTTCAAAGAGGACCAGCACACACAGGCTTCACGCCTTCACCGTCACGCATTTGATTAAGCTTGAGGAGCTTCGTGTCATGTGAGAACTGTTTGGCTAGACGTCGCTCAAGAATGAAGGAGCAGCAACGAAAGTCGAAAGAGGAGGATGCTGAAGCGGCGATTGCTAAGCATGAAGAGGATCGATCGCCCGCCGCAGGCGAAGAAAATTTGGGGGCTGCGCCGTATCGTTGATCACGGTGGGAGCCTCCTGGCCCCAGGCCGTGCCACGGCCGACTTAGCCGATGTAAGAGGCTCCCGCTGATCTTAGACCGCGCAAGCACTCCAGCGTGGCTAGCCACACTTAGACCCGTCCAGCCTCGAGGCTCAGAACTTAGACTACTACCCAACCAGTGCAGTCGGCACACGTGTCCGATATACCACGCGACACACTGGCTGTGTCGGCCTCGCACGGCACATGGCCCCAGCGGCCTAGGCGCGTGCGCGGGGCGGCTGTACGTTAACAGTACACCCACATCCCGCCCAGATCCACCAATCGCCCACAGAAACAATAAAACTATCCGCCAACCGCCGGGCATCGCCCACATCCCAGCTAGCTGCATCCCAGCAGGCAAATAGAGCTCGTCCCATCACACCCGCCGTCGGTGCGCGTCACAAGGACGAGATTGGCCTCGAGCGCATCCAGCCGTTGATTGCATCTGCGCGGCAGCACATCGGAGACCAGCTGAGTGTCAGGGCCGCGGCCGGGCAGGGGAGGGACGGAAGCGCTCACATTTCACGGCGCCGCCCGATGGCTCGATGCCTTCGTGCAGCGTCCTCTCGTCTGGCTCGCCGTTGCGGAGGCAGTTGTCGAAGACCAGTGCAGCGAGCGGCGTGGGCGGCACGGTGATGTTGAGGCGCGGGAAGTTGGTGTCGCCCCCCGCCGCGACGTCGGACAGGTAGATGAGGAAGGTGAAGTGGCGGTTCCCTCTGTACCACGTCTCGCACGCCTACGGCCCCCGCGGGCCAAGTCATACGGGCTGGCGCTCGCCGGTGCCGCCTCTCGAGAGGGGGGTGCGTTGTAAAAGTCGTGGTGCGGCCGGTAGAACTCGCCGCCGCGGTACCGCACGGTCTGGAGGGGCTCGAGGTTCGCCTCGGGGTAGCCGGAGTACCGCGCGATGCGCCGCCGCACCGCAGCGACGTCCGAGTTGGAGGAGGGCAGCGTGGCGGAGAAGGAGGTCCGCTTGTCGTCGCCGGTGGCGCGGGCGGTGGAGGAGCGGTGGTAGAGCGGCTCGGAGAGGGCGATGAGTGCGGCCGCCTGCAAGGGGAGATTGTATCTCGGAGATTGTATCTCGGAGAGGGCGATGAGTGCGGCCGCCTCGTCGGCGGTCACAAAGTCGTGCAGCAGGCGCACGCGCGGCGTCGCGGAGATGGTCTCGAGGCGCGGGACGCTCGGCTCAGGCGCGGGGCCGGCTGTGCTCGACGCGTCGAGCACGCCCTCCGTCACCCACGCCTCGAGGCTGCGCGCCGCGTCCCGCCCGGGCACGGCGGCCGCCTCCTGCCGCCGCTGCCTCTCCTACGCGACACGTCGCGGACGCGTCCCGGACGCGCCTCGGACAGCCCCTCCCCCGCCGCCGCGTGCTCTCCTCGGCGTGTCGCCGCTCCGACTCGGTGAGCGGCGGAGGGCGGGGGGAGAGGGGGTGGCGAGAGCGGGGGCACGAGGGGCGGTGCCGTGCCCAGGGAGTCCGCGCCCTCCAGGGGCACACCCCGGACAGGAGGGAGAGGGCGCGACTGGCGGAGCAGCGGGCCGGCCCGCGGGACTGCCTCGGCGGATCGAGGAGCGGCGAGGAGCGAGTGAGCGGCCGGGTGGCGGTGTGCGAGGTGGAGGGCGGGTCGAGCAGGTGGCACGACAGCGAGCACGCCGACAGCGCGGCATGCGCTCGCCATGCCGCGCCGCCTCCGCCTCTGCACTCGCCCCGCAGCGCCCGCTCGGTGCAGTCGCCAGCCCGGTCGCGGCTGAGCGGGCACTCGAAGGGCTCGGAGCAGGCGTCAGAGGCCGGGTCTGCGGCGCACGCGCGGAGCTTGGAGCAGCTCCGCGGACAGCTGCTCTCCATCCACGCTGGGTTGGCGTCGCACTCTCCGTCGGTCGCCCAGTACCAGCAGTTGCCCTCTCGGTCTGGCGTCCAGCTGGCGCTGAAGTTCAGGAAGCACGCACTGCCGCAACGGGCCAGCACGGGCTCGGAGCGGCAGCCGGCGCCGGCGATGAGGCCCGCACACTCCTCCAGCTCGCGCTTCTCGCGGCCGGCCACCTCGCACGCGGCCGCACAGTTCTGCAGCATAAAGGTCGGATTGGAGGAGCACTCACCCGCGTCTGCCCAGACCGTGCACGAATCGCCGCCCGCCGGGGTGCGGGATGCAGCCGGCAGCGCGGCGAGGATCGGCGCGAGCGGCATGCCCCCGGCCCACTCTCCTCCGGAGCAGCAGCGGCGGCGGCGGCGGAGAGAGCTAGAGGGGGTGTGGTGGAGACAGACGAGGAGAGAGCGAGAGCGCGTGGAGGAGAGCGGGCGCGAGTTTTCCGCGGGCTTGTAAGATAAAGAATTTGCGCGCCAGATTTCCCCCCCCTAGCTCTTCTCGGGATACCTCAAGCTCTTCTCGGGGGATCGGTTTTCATGCGCGGCCTACACCTTTCTCTTTTCACCACGCGGCTGGGCCACGGAGACGAAGAGCTATCCTGAGCACGCTTCCCGATGCCGCCGACGCAGCAGGAGGCGGAGGCGGCGATCCGCACACTCATCGAGTACATGGGCGACGACCCGAACCGCGAGGGGCTCAAGTCGAGCCCTCGCCGCTCGGCGAAAGCACTGCGCTTTCTGACTGCTGGGTACGGGGTCGATGTGGAGGTGCACACGCTACAAAAGGGTGGTGCGGCTGCCGTGACATCCACTGCCGAGCCGCAGCCCGCGCCGCCTGGCCGCAGGCGCTCGCGAGCCAGGCCCTCTTCTCCGTCGGCGAGTCGAGCGACGAGGAGCTCGAGGAGGATCACGGCGCCGCCGCAAGCGGGACCGCCGCCAACGGCACGTCTTCCGACGGCGTCGCCGCCAACGGCACGTCCGCCGAGAACGGCACGCCGGGCGTCAGCAGCGCGGTTCCCGTGCCGCGACCGATGCAAGGCTCAGGCCTGGTGGAGGCGGCCGGCCGCAGGCGGGGCGGCGGCAGCGCGCCTTCTCGGGCGGGACGCGTGGCGCCTGTCCGCGTGTAGGTGAGCGGCATCGAGATCTACTCCCTCTGCGAGCACCACCTCCTGCCCTTCTTCGGCACGTGCCGCATCGCATACCTGCCGAGCCGCAAGGAGCGCTGCTCTGCATGGGGAGGGACTGGGTCTGGGGCAGGGACTGGGTCTGGGGCAGGGACTGGGTCTGGGGCAGGGACTGGGTCTGGGGCAGGGACTGGGTCTGGGGGGGGGACTGGGTCTGTCAGGGTGAGGAGGGTGGAGCTATCGCAGCCTCCCTCGCGCGTGACTCGAGCGTGCGTGCCACCGCGGACCTTGCCCTTCGCTGCTGCTGCTCGCTCTCGGCCTCCGCCCCACCCCACACCCCGCACCTCCCCAGGTGGTCCCCCGCACCTCCCGCAGGTGGTCGGCCTCTCGAAGCTCGCTCGCGTCGCAAACGCCTTTGCGCGCCGGCTCCAGATCCAAGCGCGCACCGGCGCCTCGGTGGCGGCCGGAGCCGCGCCCACTCCCCGACCGCGGCTCCCACCCTCGCGCCGCAGGAGCGGCTGACGCAGCAGATTGCAGAGTCGCTCTGGAAGGCGGCCGCGAGCACCCTCGCCGCCCCGTGCACGCTCGCCCTTCCTCCCGCCAGCAGTGCCCCTCCCTCGCCCGGCAGGTGCTGCAGCCTCGCGGGATCCGGGTGGTGCTCGAGTGCACGCACATGTGCATGTCGATGCGCGGCGTCCAGCAGCCCAGGGCCGTCACCGCCACGTGAGTCGCGCTGCCCTGCCTCGCCCCGGGCGCGGAGGCGGATCGACGGCGCGCCACGCTGCGAGTAGGCGGACCGAGCTCGGCTGGCTTCCGCCCGAGCCGGGGGCGTACAACAGGGGCTGGGAGCAGGTTGGCTGCCCATGCGGCGCGAGGCATTAGTGGCAGGTACAACTTCGCTCGCAAGCGGCCAGACCCCCCCTCTCTCCGATGCGCTTGCTGCGCTAACGGCTACTCTGCTGGACTTTGCGGGGCGCGTCAATTCGCGTCCACCCCGCCGCTGGTTTTGGCCCGCGAGGCGGATTCGTTGCGCGGCGGCCGCACGCCGAGCGTCCCCTCGGGCTTTCTCGAGTTTCACTCGATCGTGCCCATTCACTTGTTTTCAGTCGAGATACGTTCCTCGCTCGCCGTCGTCCCGTGTGTCCGTGTAACGTACTCTGCCACAGCTTATTCAATAAGTTATGACCCTCTTCCCTCTCAACTGGAGATCTCGAGCGCGACTTCGCGACTGCGGACTGGCGTGTGGCGATATCTCGTGCCACCGCAGGGTCCGCAGCACGACCTGTTCGGAGGTCGGGTGCTCCCCAAGCCCCAAACGCGCAACGGATAAACTAAGCCGTAATCCTAATCGGTCCCGACCACAGTGCGAACGTGAGACACAGATGGTGGCTGAGACATGGCCATGGGGTGCACATCGGGAAAGTGGGTGAATGCGCGAACCCGGTGGGGCACTCTGGTGGGGCAGTGCGCGCGGGTCGTGGACGCTGTTCATGCCCGCAGCGAGGGCGCGTGGAGCCGGAGCCTGTCCCGCACACTCAGCCGCGGCGCTCAGACTTGCGCCCAGGCGCCGCCTCAGCCGGTGCGGCGTCCGCAACGGCAGGCGCGGCGGCGGCCGGCGCGGCGGCGGCCGGGGCGGGTTGGCGCGCCGCCTGCGCCTCTTCGACGAGCCATGTGGGGATGGCGTTCCAGATGGGCCGGCCGTAGGGGTCGTTTCCGAACTCGTCGCATCGGGGTCGGCCGAGGTCGTCGCGGAAGAGGAGGGCGCCGCGCGCGAGCTCGCCTGCATGGGGGGGAGGGGGA
>NW_005200478.1:147222-158290 GCF_000372725.1 Emiliania huxleyi CCMP1516
CCCCAGGGTGGGCGACGGCTAGCGCATCACACTCCTCTCCTTAAAATCCCTGTGTGGTGGCGGCGTGCCGTTCTCCCATCCCTCCCTTGGGTTGTCTGTTTTCTTTCTTTCTTTCTTTGCACGGCGAAGAACCATACCCGGTACGTCCGGTCTGACGCTGTGTGATTCCTTTCTCTCTCTCTTCCGTGTCTTTTGGGGGCTTGCTTGTCCTCCTCGGTGCTGGGACAGACAGCGGAGCCTCCCTCCAGGCCGTCAATAAGAAGAGAGACGCGGGCTCTCTCGGCTACGGCTACAAGAACATTTAAAAATCGCGATTTACACCTTTATATCGAGGGGTTTTGACACCGATTATATTTTATTGCTTGAAAATTGTTAGGTACTCGCTCCTGTACCCGCCGCTCACAGTTCACACTCCAGTGCACTGTGCACTCAACCACACTGCTCGCACCTCTCAGACCCCAAGCTCTTCTTGCTCTGCTGCATATTTCTCAGCCTTTCGGCACCGCTAAACTGAAACACGTCCAGCAGGATGCCGCGCGCGAGGATGGTCGAAAATCGGCCCCGACCGGCCTACGCTAACCGGTGGCCTTGGCCGCGGCGCCCGCGCGCGTGGGCTTCTTGGCGGCGCGCTCCTCCGCGAGCGCCTCCTCCGCCTCCTTGAGGCGGCTCTCGAGGTCGGCGAGCTTCCGCTTGCCCCCCGCCTCGTCCGGCGCGGCCGGCAGCACCATCTGGAACTCCAGGTTGTCGATGTCCCCGAGCGTGGTCGCCTCATCGAAGGTGCCGGTCTCCGTCTCGCGCCGGAGGAAGTAGTTGACCTCGTGGGAGAAGCCCGGGATCTTCTTGACGACCTGGTCCATGATCTGTAGCAGTCGTGGGAGATAATGAGTGGGAGGTCCGCCGATGGCTGCCAGTAGCGGGTGTTGGGGGGGAGAGATCCGGCCAGGGGCGGGAACTGTGTCGCGCGCACCTTGGCGAGGTCGTTGGGGTGGACGATGTACCCCCTGATTTGGTACTGCACGTTCGACCAGCCCGGAGCGCGCTTATAGTTCTTGTTGGGCCGCTCCGTCTCCTGCTTGTCCTTCCACGTCTCGCCCTGAAAGTCGAGAATCCGCTTCCGCGTCACATGCTGCGGCAGGTACGTGTTGATGCACCCCCACGCGTCGGCCATCTCGTACATGGCGGCCTGGAGCGCGTCCTACTCCGACGGGAACTGGGGATCAGGACGGGCCCAGATGGGGAAGGGGAGGGGGGGAGGCTCACACCCGCAGCTCCTTGTCGTAGCCCATCTCGACGAGGGCGACGCCGGTCAGCATGACGGTCACGCTCACTTGGATCTGAAGGAGGCGCAACGCGGGGTCAGGAAGGTGAGAGAGGGCGGCCGTGTAGCGGGAGCGCACCTCCTCGACGATCGTCTCGCCGAACTTGGAGTCGTTGACCTTCTTGGACGCCTTGCTGCCCGGCGACTGCTTGCCGCCCGGCGTCTCCGCCATTTCGCCCTGTGTGGACAGAGGTGCGTGGGGCGATTCAGGAGTGCCTGGGACGGCGGTGCAGTATGGGGGCTGCAGGGCTGCTCACGAAGTACGCGCGTCCCTTCTGCGGGGTGCTTGCCATGGTGCTGCGGTGCCGAGCGGGGAGAGCGGAGGGACCGATGCGCTAGTGAATCGAGTTGAGACCGGCGGGCGGGGACACGAATGGGATCCCTGAACGTTTCCGCAGGCGAAAGGACAAGACGTGCTTTTAAAACAGAGAAACACGCCTCCAAGTGCTCCAAGTGCACGGCGAAGAACCATACCCGGTACGTCCGGTCTGTGCTCCAAGTGCACGGCGAAGAACCATACCCGGTACGTCCGGTCTGACGCTGTGTGATTCCTTTCTCTCTCTCTTCCGTGTCTTTTGGGGGCTTGCTTGTCCTCCTCGGTGCTGGGACAGACAGCGGAGCCTGCCCTCCCTCCAGGCCGTCAATAAGAAGAGAGACGCGGGCTCTCTCGGCTACGGGACCGGCCCCAGCTTCGGCTGAGGGCTGACAAGCTGCCGAGCCCAAATCACTGACACTGTGAGAGTCGTGATTTCTTGTTGGTTTTCAAAACTCTCTCTCTCTCTCTCTCTCAATAATCGCGTGTGGGGTGTGCCCAACATTTTTTTATTACTAAACGCGGTACAATATTAACACTCCTGGACGAGCACACTTCCAACGTCATTGCCGCCTCTGTCATCGCACTTTCAATTTGGGCTGTTCTTCTCGCTCGCCTCGCCTACATGTACTTCTAAGAATTCCTAATTCCGCCTCGCTTTTTTTGGATGGATCTCGCGCCGCCGCCGGTAGGGTGGCTCGCTCGGGGAGACCAAGCTGCTTTCGTTTCGCCGAAGACACACTGAACTTTCATTCCTTCTCGCTAGTTGGCTTTATGATGAAGAGCTGGGTGATCCTTGCGCGACTGATGGCTGTGTGTATGTGACCCTTTGTCCACGACCCATCCATCCGCCTCGATGTAAACTTTGTCTGGAGGGTTGATCGTCCTCCCTTGAATTGAATGGAGAAAGAGGGAAGAAGACTAAAAGTACGTACATGCACACACCGTGCAGCGCGGGGCCCACAGTCGAGAGAAGGGGAACTCAACATATAAAAGTGGGGCAATTGGCCGAAGCAATTAGCGAACCCTCTCGTTTCGTGGGTGTGTCGCCGCGTCGAGCGAGAGTATACGCAGCAGCGCACGAGCAAAATGGGGAAATCAAGCTCGCGCGACGCCTGCTCAGCCGACGAAGGCTGGCGCCGCCGCGTGGCACGTCCGCCCAGATCGGCTCCTCGGCTGTCGGGTGGAACGGATGTCAGCTGTGAGGGAAGCGGCAGCCTCTGGGGAGGCAGAGACGGAGGCCAGATATTTGACGAATTCCACTGTCACAGTCCGAACAGCGATAAGCTGGGGCCACAGGGAGGCTCGCCGTTTGCAGGCCGCAGCGCTGCCCTGCCCGTCACCCTCACGGTTGGCGCACGCGCCGCTCCGGCAACCCAAAGATGCTCCGACCCAAAGAGGCTCTTCGATGGCATCCATCGAAACGAGGCGTCCGTCCACGCGGCACTGAACCACCCGAGACAGCTCGAGGAGTGCCTGAGGCCCACCCACTTGTTGCCGTCCGAGATTGCCAACCGTCTCGACCCCGACGGCGACCGGCGACCGCTGCACTGGGCGTCTGCACGCGGCCACGCCAGCTGTGTCAGGCTGCTGCTGCAGGCGGGCGCAGACCCAGAGGCCGTCGATGCAAACGGGCGGACCGCGATGGCGCTGGGCCTCGAGCATGAGGAGTGTGCCGCGCTGCTCATATCGTGGGCGTCGGGAAGCAGAGAGTGACGGTGCGGAGCAGGCGGCGGCGCGTCAGGCGCAAAAGTCCTCGGTGGGCCACCGCCATCCGGCTGTGAAACAGAGGAGAATTCGGCCGGCCTTGCGTAGTTCGCCATCGCCTGTCACTGCACCAGCGCTGACGAGGGTTTACATGCACGTTCCGTGGTCCGGCGATGATGAGAGCGTCGGGGAGTCAGGGAGCGTAGTGGCTAGTGCGTTCTGAGAGGGAAATCCGCCCGCGCGCACGTGCACTACTCACACTAGACGAGATGTTCGTTCGAGACCGGCTAGCCCCTCGCCTCGGTGTTTATCGACCGTTTCTTTTAGAGACAAAATCGGCCTCACGCCCCCCCCCCCCCCGGCCGCCCGCCGCGAGATCGCCGAGATGCGCGATGCGTCGGGGTCTCTGTGCAGCGTCCGCGCAGGAGTCGGTCCGCGCTGGGGGCGCGCTGCACGCCTGGCACACTGCTTGCTAAAAATCTCTCTGCTCACTGGGTTCCTCCCGCGGCGTTTTTTTCCACATTAGTATTGCTGATATTAGGCACAAACCCGCCTCTTTGCTCTGAAGATACACATCTGTAAGTCTGGTGCACTGGGTTGGAACGGCCATAGCGCCATCAGAGCGCCATACGCGCGCAGGCGGGGACTCTTGAGCACTTTAGCACTGGATAGGGTCGGTTCCGCATGGTACGGGACCCCTCGATCGTCTCGCCCACCCTCACTGGTGTGTTCATTGGGTGGGGTCATAACAAACACGGTACAGGATTGAGGTGCACGCTGCAGAAGCAGTGTCGTCCCCCCTCTCCCCGACGGCGATGGCGGTGTGACCGATCGAGCTACAAGAGGAGCTTGTTCAGCAGGATCCGGGATAGTCAGATGGGGACTCTCCGTAAAATTGACTGCAGCCAGCTTCCCGGTCCGCCCCGGCGTCCATAGGGAGCTTCGCCCGCACGCACCCTGCGTTTAAGACCGTTTAAGGAATCGGCGGCGCCCCCCAGGAATCGGCGGCCCAGCCAGGCAGTGTTGCATTCTAAGAAAGAGGAAGAAACACGACAAAACCCCAACGGAGGGCTTGGAGGACATTCCGGTGTCTGAGGCCTGAATTCTCTTCGTGTCCTCCACGATGCCGCCCATGCCGGATCATGCGGCGGCGCAGGCTGGCGTCTCTCCGAGCGCTGTCGCCGCTCGCTCCTCCAGAAACCTACGCTGGGACATCAACATGGTCCGCGCCAAGGCGGGTCTGCGCTCAAACATGGCGGTGCCACGCCGAATCGCGCAAAAGGCGCGCCGCGCGCGACGATCGGGAGGAGCGAGCGGCGCCGAAGCGGCGTCCGACTTTGATGCTGCGCCGTCCGGCCGCGGAGTGGAGGTGATGCGACCGTGCCACTCCGGCGGGCGGTTTGCACTCTGCCACCGGCCCATCTCTGTCTGTAGGTGCGGCAGCGGCTGCAGCAGCTGCAGCAGCTGCAGGCGGACCGCAGGCTCTTCCACCACGCCAAGCAGCTCCAGGCGGCCGTCAAGAAGGCCAAGGCGCTACTGCTGCGCAAGACGGTGCGCAAGCTGCACGACGTGGCGCAGGGCCCGGCCGCGGAGGCGGCAGCGCTCCGCCTCGCGCTCATCAAAGCGCTGCCGCCCGCCGCTGTAGCCCGCGAGGCTCTGGGCAGCCGCGGCGTCTCCGTCCCCGCGCCGACGAGGCGGGGCACGGCTGCCCGCTCCGACGCCGCAGGGGCCGCGGAGGGCGAGTGGGAGCGGTTGCGGGCCGAGCATCCCCAGGCGAGCGCCGCGGCCGTCGGCGCGCTGCTCGGCAGCCAAGCGGTGCGAGAGCAGCTCGACGCGGCGGCCGCACTGGCGCGCTCCGCCGACCAAGGCGCCGCAAGCCACAGCGTCGAGGGCGAGTCCCACGAGCCAGCGCCCGCGCACGCTCCGCGGCGGAAGCGAGCGCGGCCGGAGGAGGGCGGCGCGGGCGAGAGGGCGGGCGATGGGGCGGCCGCGGAGGCTGGCGCGGCACGCCACCGCCAGCCAAAGGCAGCGTCGCGGAAGGCGCCGCGGGGGGCGAGCAGTGTCTTTGTCGCGTCCCTGGCTGCCGCGAGCGACGACGAGGGCAGTGACGAGGGCGAGAGGGCCCGGCCTTGCCTGCTCCGCCCCAGCAAAGCACATTCAGAGGCCGGCTGCGCGCCGTAGGTTCGGAGACGGGCGGAGCGGGGCGTGCGGGCGGCTTCAGCTTGGCCAGCGGCGGCGACGATCTCGACGCTCCGGGCGGCAAGAAGCGCAAGAACGTCATATCCCGAAGCGGCAACCGGATGGGCCAGCGGCAGCGCCGTGCCCTCGCCGAGCAAGCTGCGGAGGGCGGCGGTGGAGCCCAGGGCGGGCGCGGCGGTGGCCGTGGCAGCGGCAAGGGCAGGGGTCGGGCCGGTGGCAGCAGTGGCGGTAGGGGCGGGTCCAAGGGCGCTTCTGGCAGGGGCGGCGGCGGCAAGGGCGGCGGCAAGGCTGGCGGCCAACAGAGTGGCGCAAGACCGGCGGTTGCCGCGGCGCAGGGCGGCTCTTCGGCCGGCGCGTTGCACCCGTCATGGGAGGCAAAGAAGAATGCCAGCGCAGGCATCCAAGCCTTCCAGGGCAAGCGCATCACTTTCGACTGATGCGCGTACATGCTGCCCATTTATGCATGTTTGTGTACTGTATGACAGTGTATCGAGCTCTGTTCTCGCGCCCACCGGGCACCGTCTCGCCCGCCCATGAGGTCTTCGTTTGCAGGTTGTGATATCGTCATTGTGTGCAGGGTCTGTCACAAAATTCAGCCACAGGGGAATGGGAGAAATAGTGTGTCCGAGCTAGCCCTGGCTGGTGGCAATAATATTTCCCGCACCCCGCGGCGTCTCCCGTCTCCGTCTCCCCGTCTCCCCCCGCGCCCCCGCGGCGCCCTGCGCGTCTGGGACCGTGGGAGACTGGTGACGGCTGACGCTCTGGTGACTGGCGCGCAAAGACGAGAGGAAAGAGGCAACCCAGGTGCAAATGATGCGCGGAGTGCCGAGTGCGGTCTAGCTGCGCATATCTCGCACAAAATCCCCCCGCGCCTCGCGCGTCGCGGCCGCCACCCGCGCGAGCGGCGCGAGATGCGACTCGAGCAGACATCTATGTGGCCCAAGCTGGCAGAGCTGGCACGATGCGCCCCTTCTAGATCCTGGTTCCGGCGGCGTGCACAAGTCAATCTTCGCCCGGGAAGCTGCAGGAGGAGCAATGTACTACCGCTAGCGACTCGTAGGCGACGCATGACCCGCACTCGACTTGTGATCGCTCCTGAGGTGAGCGGCTTGTCCTTTGTGTCGCCGATAGGCCGGCTCGCTTTAGGAGCACCGAGTCCGCTTCGTGCTATACCTTCTCTTAGCTTTGCCCTCAGCTTTTCTCTTGCCTGGAGCATTGCACGTTACTCCTCTCGTCCTTGCTCTGTCTCAACGGGGGTGGCAGCCGGATAACGCCGTTCGTACTCGCTGCGGTCGTAGCAGTGGCTCAGGTTTGCGGTTCGACTGGTTGGAGGCAGGACCTTCCTCCCGCCGCTCATCCCCGGCTGGCTGAACGACGCGCCGCCGAGCAGGACTCGCTGCGTTTGAGCCGTAAAGCTCGGCTGAGAGCTACGCTCGAGGGCGCCAATGGTTGCGGCTTGCGCACGATCATGCTTTGCGATTTGTGGGCCCGAGCTGGCCGCTGTGACACGAATTCCCTGCTTCCCTTCTTTCGACGTCATACGCCGGCCACCGACGTAACGTCGAGTAACGGTCAGGGATGTTACTTACGTTTCGCTCTTGCGAACTCCCCGGATGTCTCAAAAAAGGAAAAGAAAAAAGTGAGAAAAGTCTTCAAAATTCTTTTCGTCCAGCACGCGAACTGCGGCCTCTCGTCTCTCGACGCCTCATGTCGTCGCCTCTGCTCTCGGCGAGCCGGCCGTGGGACGCAGAGTTTACGGAAGACACCGGCCGTGGGCGCGTCGCGCTGGCAGCCTTCTTTCTCGGCGCAGTCTTTGGCTGTGCGCGCAGTGCAGCTCGGCCGCCTGCCGCTGCCAACACGGCAACCCACGGCCTGCCCTTGACCGCAGGCTCTCTGCTAATGCTGGCGGTGATATCGAGCGCCGCTCCTTTCTTTGCTTACATGGCGATGCTCTCCGCCTTTCACATGTGCGAGTACCTGCTCACGGCAGCGTTCCGGCCGGACACGCTCAACTTTGACAACTTCCTTCTCAACCACTCGACGGTTTACCAGGTCATGATATCGCTATCGTGGGTCGAGTACTGGCTGGAGTATGGGCTCGCGCCTTCCAGAAAGTGCTGGGGGACGATCAGCACGGCCGGCTTGCTACTGTCTCTGCTCGGGCTGGGCACGAGGATCATCGCCATGTCGACTGCGTGCGTCACCCTGCCCTCGCCGCCCCGCTCGTGCCACGCCAGCGCGCGATCGGAGGCTGCTGCGACGTAGGTCGTCCAACTTCTCGCACATCATCGAGGAGGAGCAGCGGCCGGAGCACCAGCTCGTCACGCGCGGCGTCTACTCGTGCCTCCGCCACCCCGCCTACTTTGGCTACTTTTGGTGGGCCGTCGGCACGCAGGCGGCCGTGGTGCACCACGGGCCCTCTCCCTCCTCGCCTCACGCCCCAAGGCGAGCTCTCGTGCAGGTGCTGCTCGCCAATCCCGTGTGCGTGTGCGCCTACGCCGTGGCCAGCTTCCTCTTCTTCCGCCACCGAATCCCGTACGAGGAGCACTTCCTCGTCCGATTCTTCGGCGAGGAGTACCTCCGCTATCGCGAGCGGACCTGGATCGGCATCCCGGGGATCAGATCTATTCGGCCGGGCGAACTATGGGCCACAGACTCATAGAGTGGACTTGCACCGGAAGCTGGGTCGTGCCGTCACTGCTGCGGTCTCTGGCTGTTTTTGTTTTTCGTCTCGTTTTGTTTTTCGTCCCGGTCAATCGGAGTCATCGGCGAGTCTGGGACGCCCATCACCGAAAAGGCTAGCTGACACGAGTCCCTGGTGGTACCTGCTACAACTAGAAACCAATAAAACAGATCTCGCGCGGGGGTCGCCCGGACTCGCGCCCCGGCTCCTGAGGTTCCGGGCTCCGCGCGGCCGGGGGCGGAGAGCGGTAGCTGGAGCTCCTCGCCTCGCGGCGCCGGTGCGGATGGATGTACAGTTAGGCCATGACACAGGCCCCTTGGCCCCTCTCTCGGTTCTTCCTGCGGAGCCACACGACCGCTCGTCCCCCGACGACGCGCGCATTCTCCCACACCCCCAGACATGCCCACAGCGGTGAGACAAGACCCGCGCTCAAACCCCATCGTGACTCACATCGCCACGAAATCTGATCATACATCGCAGCAGTTCGCACACATGACAAAAGCTGTCCGAGCCGGTACAGCTCCCCTCCCCCCCTCCCCCCAACCCTCGCATCGAGTCTTGCGTCTCTCTCTTCCATGGCTCGCGGCTCTTTCTCCTCGCCGAGGACACCGCACCGCGCGACAGGCACAGCTCATGCTAGAGCTCATGCCTGTGGCAAGATCTTCTTCGTGGACTCCGCGTCGGCGGCGCTCTTCGGCTTCAGGTAACCGGCGCTGTTTCTCAATTGCTCGATCACCCCACACCAGCACGTCAGGATGAGCGTGAGCAGGATCAATGCGTACAGAGTGTCGGGGCCGAGGCCGAAGGAGGGCCCACCAAACGCGCTAGCGGCCGCCGCGTCCAGCTTGAGGGAGACGTGTTTACGCTCCCCAGGCCACACAAAGATTGGATCAAGCACGCTCTGGCCAAAGACGTGACCGTAGAGGGGGCCGTCAAGGAGCGCCTTGGCGATGATGGTGTTGGTCTGCAGGTTGGACTCGCTCTGCAACATCATGCCTGTGAAGGGCTCGAACCACAGCGATCGGCCGGTACCCATGGACGTGTCGTAGTGGAGCTCTGCGCCACCACCGTAGGGCTGGAGAGAGACCAACTGCCGCCGCGACGAGTTGCCCATGTAGGGAAGGGTGGTGAAGCTTCCGCCGAGCACGATCCCGTGCGGCTCGCGCATGCCGTAGTCGCACCCCGTCAACGTGAAGGCGCACATTCCAGTGTCGTCCCTGACACCACCGGAGGTCAGTTGCCAGGTGTCGCTCGTCAGCGAGTACCGCTGCACCGCCACGGCGTTGTGCAGGCGCTCGCCAGCGCAGCCGTTGTCGCACTCGAAGTTGTAGTTGCGAAGCGTCTCGGCCGAGTCGAACAGAGTCACCCGCTCGCCAAACGACGGGACGACGCCGATGGGCCGCAGCCCCGCGGCCGTCAGGGTCGGGTACTCGCGCGGCCCCAGCGGAGGCTGTGAGCCGATGATCGGTATGCCGTCGAGGACGAGCGTCCCACGCGTGGCGCTCATGTCGCCCGTGCCGTCCCACCCGGGGTCCGCCCAGAGCCACATCGCGTCGGCCGGCGGGATCGCGCTCAGATTGCGAGCCCCCTTGATGGCGCCGAGGCGGCCGATGTCCTTGGGCCGGCCTTTGCCCGTCTTCATCGTGGTGGTGAACTCGCGGCCTCCGTCGCTCGGCGCGCCCATGAGGCCGACGGCGGTGCCGTCGGCGATCGCCGCCTCGAGGTCGGCTCGGCTCTCGTAGCCGAGATAGATGTTCATCGCCGACGCCGGCAGCGCGGGCTGCATTGTGAGGGCGGACGTGTAGCCGCGGAAGATCTCGTGGAGCGTGTGGCGCACGAACAGGCCCTCGTTGAGGGCGCCGGTGCCGTCGGCCTTGATGACGGCCGCGTCCATCTGGAGGGCGCCGTACAGGCTCGGCACCGCGTAGGAGAGGGCGGTCTCGCCGCCGACCGAGGCGAGGAGGGCGAGGAGGTTGGGGTTGAGGGTGACAAACTCCAGGTTCCAGTCGTAGGGATTGACCACCCCCATCCGCGACCACGTCTTGCTCGTGTACTCGCTCTCGTCGTCGGACAGCTCAAAGTCAAAGGACTGCGCCTCGATCTTGAGCTCGACGCACACCTCCTCGAACGCCGGCACGGGCGTCGGCGTGGCGGTGAGCAGCGCGTGGCCATTTGTCAGATTGAAGAAGCAGTGCTTGAACGGCATCGACCCCGGCTGGCCGGCCGTGGCGTTCCACTTCTCAAAGGTGTCCATGACCGTCAGCATCTCGACAATCTGCGCGAAGTTGTTTGGGAGGACCACCAGGAGGGTGACGGGCATCCCGACGAAGAGATTCAACAAGGCGCTGACGACCATGAACTGGCAGCATCGTGTGCGGCGGGCGTACACCGAGCGCAGCCGCTGCGAGGGTGCCTCGGGCATGGCTCGTGCGTCCTGCTGAAGTTCCGCGCGCAGCCCAATCGGCGCGATTGCGGGCTCGCTTGTGTAACGACTCTGCGGGGATTCATCACAGCGCAGTCCTTGGAGGGTATGTCAAGGAGCAGAATACCGGTTCTCCGTCTTCACTGCCGTTCTAGACTCGGCTCGTTCACGGACGGTCGGGGTTGTTTGTGTCGCGAGGGGGGGGGGGGGGTTGCACGGACGGACCACGGTTTTTACGGTTCACGCATCACGGACGGACGGACGGAGTCGGGGCGGCGAGTCATCAGTTCACGGTACACCGCACGCGGACTCGGGGGCGGGAGCTAGTCGGTTGACGGTTCACGTTTCACGCGTCACCACAACTCGCTGACAACTCGGGGGCAACTCCGCTTTTTATTACTCGAAATAGCCTTGTTAGACCTAAAG
>NW_005200478.1:158390-161847 GCF_000372725.1 Emiliania huxleyi CCMP1516
GCCGACCTTTAGGTCTAACAAGCCTAACCTCCAAAATAGCGGCCACATCCGATTCCAAAAGCCAACCACACACCTGTGAACCAAAAACTAGCTGTCTCTCTTGTGGGCCCGGGGTTGAGCACTTGGATGGTTGAGTTTTTTGTTGTTTTTTGCGAGAGAGAGTTTGTGTTGTTTTGCGTGAACCACAAAAACGCAACGGGTCCCCGGGCAGACAGCAAGCGCTACCGTGTACCGAGGTAGGTGTGTGTGTGTGTTCTCGATCGAGGTTTCTCGAGGTGGATAAATAACATATCCTTTGGCCGCCCTTCTGCTTCTCCGACTGCCCCGGCTAGTTCCCCATGGCTCGCCGGGTTTCCCCTACGTCACCTAGGAGCAGGACCTAGCGCGGGTGGGTTTGGAGTCGGGGCTCGCTGCGTGCGAGGAAGGGCAGTGTAAGAAGCCGATCCCCATAGAGGGCATCGCTGCGGCAAAAAGCGCCCGCCCTCTGCTTTGCTTTCGCCCGCGTTTTACGACAACTTTCGGTTTATCATAGCCGCCGAACTTTACCTCGCTTTTTCTTTATAGGCGTCTCGCAGCTGCGTATTCTCGTATTCTCGTATTCTCGTCGCGCAGTATGGTATTGCGTGGAGGCGGTCGTATTCTCGTATCACTAGCTCCGAGTAGAGGGGGCGTTCTGCAGTTAAGGGGAAACCTGGTACACGGAACCAACCCTCGGAGAGTATTCTTTAGCTCCGCGAGTAGAGGGGGCGTCCTGCAGTTAAGGGGAAACCCGGTACGCGCGGCGGGGCCACCCTCGGAGACCCGTGTTATGGCCCTGCGACCGCGCACCCCCCAGGGCTAGGGCTCTCTTGCCCGCAACCCGATGCCGATCATCCGGCCCGCTGGGTGTGCTTCTTTATAGCTCCCCGGCCCTGTGGATGGTGAGGTTACTGACTGCGCTCCAAGTGCTCCAAGTGCGTAGAGCGTAGTCCGTCCGCTGTGTGAGAGAGAGAGAGAGAGAGAGAGATTTAGCAATCCCAGTGTGTGTGTGTGTGTGTGTGTGTGTGTGTGTGTGTGTGTGTGTGTGTGTGTGTGTGTGTGTGTGTGTGTGTGTGTGTGTGTGTGTGTGTGTGTGTGTGTGTGTGTGTGTGTGTGTGTGTGTGTGTGTGTGTGTGTGTGTGTGTGTGTGTGTGTGTGTTTGTGTGTGTGAGTTGCTTGCTTGTGTGTGTGTGTGTGAGAGAGAGAGAGAGAGAGAGATAGTGGTGTGGTGAGTAAGTGTGTAAGTGTAACGGAGTCCCGCTCATTGATTGATAGAAAGGCGAACAACAGCCTGCCTGGCTCGGGCTGGACACCAGCGCGGTAGGGGTGTGGACGCGAGACAGAAGACGACGACACGCGCGAGCGACGACAAACAGAAGAGACAGGTTGGGTTAGGCAGGAAGGTGAGAACAGCCTCTCGGACTTTACACTCTTTACACTCGGAGGTAGGTAGGTAGAAAGGTGAAACACACCTCATCCCCAAAAAGAAAAAATACGGCCCTGTGTGAGATTTTAGAAAACTTGTGTGTGTGTGTGTGTGTGTGTGAGAGAGAGAGAGAGATGTTTGTTTTTGTGTTTTGTTTGTGTGTGTGTGTGTGTGTGTGTGTGCAAACAGAAGAGACAGGTTGGGTTACGCCTGAGCCGCCTGAGCCGCCTGGAGGCAGCGGATTAGGAAGGTGAGAACAGCCAAGAGGCGGAGCCTCTCGGAAAAGACACCCTTCCCTAAAAAGAAAATAGCTTTGCTCCTCGAGCCAAAGGTGTTGGGAGCGCTGCTGCTTGCTAAGAGCACCCCGCGCCTCTTCTGCATCAGGCGCTCCGGTGCGTGCGAGCGCGCCGCCTTCTCCTCCTCGCGTGCTTAGCCGCTCCATCCGATGCGCTCGCGCCCGATTGGCTCTCGCGCTTCCTCGTTCGCCTGCCCCGCGCCGTGCGCCCCGCCTCGCAACTTTCGCTTGATGTTTCTGAGCCCAGCTGCCCGCTCCAGGCGTGCGACCCCGCACAGTGCGAGCGGACGTAGCGATGCCCGACTACTCGGTCGACGAGCGAATGATCGCTCGCTCCCTCCAGCTGATGGCACGCGAGCAGCTGCTTCCTCCGCGTCCCTCCTCGTGGCGCTTTTGGGAGCGCTGGTGGTATGACTGGGCCTACGACGCCCCGAGCGAGTCGCTGGCGCGCCGCACCGCGCGCTCTTGCCCGGCCCGCCGCACTCCGCGCCCCCCTCGCCCCCCCTCCCTCTCCCGCCTCCCTCTCCGGCGCCGCCCCGAGACGGTGCCCCCCGGTGCGGCGTGCAGGTCCTGCAGTGGCTGTGGTGGCTCTTCTCCTTCCCGTGGAAGATTCTCGAGGCGGGCATCGACGGCGTCGCCCGCGGGGCCATCTTCCTGGTCGGCCTCCTCCCTCCCTCCCTCCTCTTCTCCGCGCTGCAGCTCTGCGAGCGCGCGGCCGCCCTCGCGACGACGGCTGCGTGCATGCTGGCGCGCGGAGGGCTGCGAGGGCTGCGCCTGCTGACTGGGGCGGGAAGCTCGGCGCGGAGGGGCCCAACCTACCACGAGAAGGCGGCCAACGCCGCCGCCGGCCAGCTCCTCGCCGAGGAGAGCCAAGCCCAGGCGCGCAGGGCGGCGGCCGCCGCCCGGCGGCCCGCAAAGAAAGGGAAGCCGCCAGCCGGCCCCGGCCGGCCTGCGGACAGGAGCGGAGCCAAGCCGGCGTCGGCGAGTGCGCAGGCGGCGGGCGGCACCGCTGTGCCGCCCGCCTCGAGCAAGCGCGGGAAGCCAGCCGCCTGTGCATTTGTCCGCCAGACCACGGCCAACCCCCCTCCGGCCCCAGCCGCGGGAGTTGAAGGCAGAGGAGGAGGAGGCGGAGGAGGAGGAGGAGGCGGAGGTGGAGGAGGAGGTGGAGGAGGTGGAGGAGGAGGAGGAGGGCAGCGCGAGGCCAAGCCACGTGAGGCGAAGCCGCAAGAGGGTGCGCGGCGTGGAGAAGGAGGGCACGGCCCGCCGCGCGAGCTTGCCGGCCGGACAGCTGGCGGCCGCTCGGACCAGCGGCGCCTCGAGGCGGAGCGGCGGGAGGCGGAGCGGCGGGAGGCGGAGCGGCGGGAGGCGGAGGCCCCTCCGCGCGACTCGTCCCGAGAGGCGCCGTCTCGGGGAGAGCTGCCTCGAGGCTTTGCGGCGGAGGCTGCAGCCGAGCTGCGAGGGGCGGGCCCCGCACACTCTGGCGGTGGCCGCCTCCCAGCGGCGCCATGCACCGAGGCCGAGCTGGCGCTGCACGAGGAGAGGGAGGAAGACCTGCCGCCGCCGCTGCCTCCGCCGCCCGCGCGGCGGCCCGGCGATTTGGCGCTGCACATGGCGCTCAAGGTGCGCGGCGCCCCCTCCCCCTCCCCCTCCCCCTCCCCCTCCTGACCTCTGCGCCCCCCCTTCCCCCCCGCCAAGGCGCGAGCGGCCGCTGCGGCGCG
>NW_005200478.1:161997-214497 GCF_000372725.1 Emiliania huxleyi CCMP1516
CCCCCCCCCCCCCCTTTTTTTCTTTCCTAGGGGGTTTCCTTTAAGGGCCGGCGGGATGTTCCCTTTAAACCCCCCCCCCCCCCCCCCTTTTGCTGTTCACCCCCCCCCCCCCCCGCCTCTGCAGGTTGTCACCGCCGACGGCCAAACCTACGAGCGGCACGCAATCACAAACTGGCTCGCGCGGCACGACACCTCCCCCCTCACGGGGGAGATGCTCGAGCACACCCGCCTCACACCAAACGTGATGGCGCGCTCCCTCATCCGCGAGTGGGCCGAGCGGCACCGCCTCGACGCGCACTGAGCCTGGAGGCGCCTCGCGAGTGTACCGGCGGTGCCTCTCCCTCTCGCCGGCGGGCGCACCGCCCCGCAGAGGCAGGCGCCCCTAAGCGCCAACGGCTCGAGCACAATGCACGAGCTACGAGCCGGGCCCCAGCCCTGTCGCGTCCCTCCCACGGCCTCTCGTCACGTCTGTGGAGGCTCATCGCCCGGCGGAGTGTGGAGGCCGTGTGCGCGCGGCGAGCCGGTGAGAGTCACTCTTGGGGCTATGGCACTCTTGTTGGGCTTGACTGAATAGAGAAAACGATCAAAAATGAGTCCGGTCTCCGAAACGCGAAACCGAAAGGGGAAATATACTTATAGGCAACAACGAGAAGAAAACCACCGTGCACCGAACCAGTTCAGTCAAAAAATGGTGCACAATATATCCAACGACGACGTCGACGTTTATGGTTTAACCAGAAACGACAAAAAATGACACGACAAGTTGATGACAAGACGAGAGAGAGAATAACTGGCCCCGGGCCGGGACAACTTGGAGTGCAGTCAGTAACCTCACATCCAGGGCCGGGGAGCTAGAGCCGTAACGCGTAAGAAGCGCACCCAGCGGGCTGGATGATCGATATCGGGTTGCGGGCAAGAAAGCCCTAGCCCTGGGGGTGCGCGTTCGCAGGGAAAGGGCCTTAAAGTAAACACGGGTCCCCGAGGGTTGGCTCTGCGCTCCGGGTTTCCCCTAGCAGCGGAACGCCCCCTCTACTCGGAGCTAGTAGACACCAGACACTAGTACGACAACACATACACTTCTCACTGACATCATCGCTTGGACCCCACCGCTCCGCGCGCGGCCTCCCTTAACGCCCGAAGGGGGGGTCCTCCCTCCCCTCGGTCCTCCCTTCTGTTCGCCTCAGTTCGCCTTCCGGTGGTTACGCGATGATTGTGGGGCCCGACCTCCCCTCCTCGCCTTCTTTGGCTGCGGCCCCGCCGCCGTTCCGTCTTCTCCGCCAGATCCTGTTGACTCCGCCTCCCCGGCGATCCCGTGCCCGACTCCCCGGGCGCGGGCGGCGGCATTGGGTCGTACCGGCTACTGCCTCCCCCCCCTCAGAGTTTGACCCTTTTTATTTTTTTAAGAGAATAACTGAGGAGAATAACAGACGAAAAAACAGACATGAGACAAAGCTGACCAAGGGGCCGTACGTTGAAGGTGGACAAATAAAATGCGCATTCCTGCGCGCGGCTTGCCGCGGTTAGAAAGTGAAAGAGGACGACCCACGTTGGGGACCGCTCGCGCGCACGGCAATTCGAGGCCACACAAACAAACGGCGTGTGTGAGAGCTGCACTTACTTGAGCGCTGTGTGTGAGAGATTTTTCTCTTCTCTTCGTGTGTACCAGGGTGGTGAAGCGGGGTCTTCTTAGGGAGAGGGAAAGGAGAAAAGAAAGAAGGAAAGACGAAAGGTGTTCGAAGATAGCTCTCTCCTCCGAGACGTTCTTTGTGAGCGCGCCTTGGCCCTTGCGCGCGTAAACCTGACGCGTCTCATTTCCTGTTCTCGAATCTTGCTTGACCAGTGTCTAAGTGTCGAGAACGAGATCAATCTGTCGCTTGCCCCGCGGACGATTGTGGACTGATCGATCGATCGACGGGCCGGTCAGCTGGGACGTTCTAGAGAGAGAGATTTTTATTAACCAACAAGAAATCACGACTCTCACAGTGATTTGGGCTCGGCAGCTTGTTGTTTCTTGACGTTCTACGGTTAAACAACGCAGTGAGCGTCGGCGCCGACACGAGAGACTTATAAGGGTAGATGCACATGGGTAAAGTGGGTTGAGGCGGGCTAGTACTGTAGGGTGGTCGGACTGTTGGCATCGTTTGTCGCTCGGCCTGGCGACTGCGGACTGGCCTGCATGGTCCACCGCGCGCTTACAGCCAAGCGGGTGGGCGGCGCGATCGGCCAAGCTCCTGGCGGCGCTACTGATGAGCCAGCGGCTGATGTGCGACGTCGACATGGTCGAGGAGCAGCAGTTGAGGCAGCTCGAGGGCGACGCAGCCGGCGGCCCGCCAACGTTGCCCGAGTCCATGGCGGTGGCCGGTGCCGCTCACGCCGGGCGGCGCGTCGTCGGCGCGGATGTACACGGGTCCAATCTTTGCGCGGACGGGCAGTGGCTGGCAGCCGATGCTCTGGCACGTGCAGGCATGCCAGGAAAAAAATATTTTTTTCCCAAGCAAGTCGACAAGTCTTTACGGGGCCCATGCAGGCGAACGGGGTGGTGAAGGCTGTGTGCTCTCCCAAGCGGTCGCCAAGTGTCGGGAGCGTGTCGTCGAGCGACTTGGCGAATGGCGACGACCAGGCCAACGGCGGCGAGACGGCTGTGCCAGCACGCGTATCCCCGGCTGTGCACGCCTCGCTGTCCGCGATGCCAGGACACATGCCTCCAGCGCCGGGTTCGCCACTGGCGAAGGCAGGGCCGTCCGCCGATGGAGAAGGCAAGTCGCTGCTGGGTGGGACGGCCCTCGAGCTCGCTGCGCTGCGCCAGCAGGTGGCGATGCTGGAGAGCCGGCTGCGGGAGGCGGACCGGACTCGCCAGATGTGGGAGGCATGTATGACGACGCTGGTGGGCTCCATCCTGCTCGGGCCAGAGATGAATGAAATGTGCGCCGCCGCCGCCGCCGCCGCCGCAAATGCCGCAACGACCGGTCGTCCGCCCCTCCGGCTGCCCGAGAGCTGTGTGGCCACTCTGTTGTTCGCAGGTACAAGCAGGAGTGCTCGAGCCTGCTCTCGCAAGCGCTGGTCGGCTTGGAGCAGATCGACCGCGTGCGATACGTCGAGTGCTCCTTCCCGTCGGTCTCGTCCGAGGCGCCCCTCGCCTCTCCCCTCCCCCTCCCCCGCTGCCTCTCCCGTCGATGCCCTCCCTTCCCCTCGTCTCCGGTCTCCAGCCCTCGCCCCTCCGTCTCCGCCCGTCTCCGTCCCTCCGTCCCTGCCTCCCAGCTCGCTCGCACGTCAACCGCCCCTCCCCGCTCCGAACCCAAACCCAACCTCAGGCCCCGCGCCTCTCTCTCGAAAGCTGGGAGTCGATCGCTCGCTCAGAGTGGCAGCTGCGCTGGTCCGCAGCGCAACTCACCACAACCCCAGCCCGGAGCCTGAGCCCGAACCCGAAGATCCGCGGCATTGCCCCCCCCCAGGTCGCCGAGCTGGAGTATGCAGGTCGAGGGCTCATTATTACGATTACTATTATATTAAGCCGAGCTGGAGCATGCAGACAACTCCACCCCTTCCCCTCACCCTTCCCCTCACCCTGACCCTAGCCCTAGCCCTAGCCCTAACATGCAGGTGGCGGTCGAGGGCTCGTACTACGTCTCCTTTCGGCTGCTGCTCAAGATCGACTCGGTCCGCACGCTCCCCGCCGCCTCTGGACACGCCTCCCACACGTCCGCATGTCTAACCCTAACCCTAACCCTGAACCACAGGTCCGCATGTCGGGCGCCCTCGTCGTCAACGCCGCAAACGACTTGCGACAGATCGGCGACCTCTCCGCCGAGGGTTGCATCGCGAGGCACGGACCTCGCCCGACCGCGGCCCCTCTCCCTCCTCCGCAGGTCTCTCCTTCGCCGAGCTGCCTGCGCTCAAGATGAGAGTCGAGTGCACCGTCTCGTGGGGCACGCTGCCGCTGCCGCTGCAGGACAAACACTCAGCCGATAGCTGGCCACGAGCGACCCTCACACGATGATGTCGCCGCCCTCTGAACTAGTGGTCCGAATCGTCCGCCAGCGACGACTCATCGGTCACCCTGCCGCACGCAGGACTACATTGGCGAGACCGTCGTCAACGAGTTTCGCGCCTGGCTGACACGAGCGATGGCGCGGCGCCGCCTCGCCGGCCAGAGCCGGTGTGGCCAAGCCCCTCTCACCCGGTGTCGCCTCCCCGCCCCGCGGTGTCGCCAGGTCCAGCCCAACGAGCTCGTCATCAAGCCCGCCGCCTTCCAGCCAAAGCAGACCCTCACCGACGCAGACGTCGAGCGCGCGATGTGAGAGCGCGAGGCGAGCCAGGCGCCCCCTCTCTCAACGCGGCGTCAGAGCGCGGGGCGTGCCGAATGTAGGCGCGCCGCGTCGATGGCGAGGGAGCTCTCTGAGGTGCAAAACGAGACGTTGCTGTGATGCTGGACGCCCAGCCGCGGGCTACCGTGTGTGTCGCGCCGTCGCCGCTCGAACGATTGCCGGGCGCGCTGACGAGACACCGATGTGTGGCCGTGCCGCTTGACAACATGTACATGTACAACATGTGCGCGCGGTCGGTCGGTTGTGCCGGCGGCCCCGCTTATGCGGCCGTTCGGTGGTTGTGGCAGCGGCTTTCTGCAGCGTGCTTGGGGGGCATTGCGTCTCGTGTGGCGCCGCCAGGGTGGCGCCGCTGTGCCGCGGGATTCTTACCCGCGGCGCGTCGCGCCGACGTCTTTTCGTGAAGTATGTGATGTTAAACGCTAATGACGGCGTAAAAGGCGCGCGGGGGGGTGTCTTAGAGCTGTCTTGGTGCGCACGCAAGACGAGTCGAGACGCGCCGCCGCGGGCTGCCGACGGCGACGCTCGCGCGCAGGGAGGCTCGCGCGTGACCTACACGCTAGAGCCGCAGTCGCTACTCTACCAGAAGGTTCACGTCTAACGCGACGATCGAAAGAAGAGAGTCGTGATTTCTGGTTGGTTTTCAAAAATCCTCTGGGGGGAGGCGGGGGTCCTAGAGGGTATCCATGCGGGGGGGAGATGGGGTCCCACGGCCCGCCGCAGGCGCCGATTTTTGGGGACTTTTTTTTCTTTTTTGCGCGATTTTTTACTTGTTTTCAAGGAATTCGCCGGTCTGCGGCCATGCTATCACGCCTTGCGACAGCCTGTCGGCGCTGCTGACCGTGCCCTGCTGCACAATTGACCACCTGCATAGCTCGCGGCCTTAGTATCCACCGTTCAGTGACGACCTGATCGTACGGCCAGTAGGAAGGTGTCCTTCCAGCGCGTGCACGCTTCTGACGGAATGCGCGTCACAAACTGCCTCGGCGACTGGCTGCTGGCACTCTCGAGGCTATGCCTACACAGCCTCGCGCGCATGGGCAGTCAGGAGGGACCATGCACCTTCTCCGGACAGCGCCGGTCCCTCTCTCTTGGACCGGCAAACTTGGCGGTCTCGTGTCACCAATGTGGGACCAGTGCGGCGGATCGCGCCATCGACAGCTCTGAACTGCGCCTCACCACTGACCGGGAAGGCCGCCAAGTGGGCCAGCACCGGTCACACATTGTGGCAGCAGTCAGCAGTTATCTGATAGCTAGAGCAGCAGCGTCAGGGTCGCAGGGTTGGATCATGTCAAGCCTCTCGCCCGGCCGGCCGCGTGCAGACGTCGGCCTGTCTGCTGTCTGGAGTGATCTGTCGGCGGTCAGTACGACCGATCAGGTCGGAGTTTTCTGATGGTTGGAGGGTCTATCTGTATGTACTCCTCGAGATCTCTCCAAATCTGCCCTCTGATTAACCTAGCTTAATCGGGAAGTCGGTGCTAGCGGAGACTAGCGGAGCCGGGGCCCCGTTTCCGCACTGCGGCGCGGCGCACGGTGCCTCCGGGGGCCCCCGCCTCCCCCCAGAGCAAAAATCTCTCTCTCTCGATCGAACTCTGGTCTCTGGGCCGATGCCACCTCGCGTTTGTCCTAGTTCTTACTGTCGCTCGTTTTGACATGACATGACAGAGAGTGTCCCTTGTAATGCGAGAGAGTGCGGTTCTTCCTATCCGCTTTCTCTCTCCTGCAGCCCCGCCCGTGCCCCGCGAATTCTTGTCCAGCAAGACCTGCTCTGGATCGCCGTCCACCAGTGTGTCTCGACGCCGAACCCGAATGCGCCTCCTCCTGCAGTTCAAGGGCAAGACGACCGAGGTGCACGCCGACAGTGCCGACACGGTCATTGCCGCCGCGCACGACGCTCTCGCGCTGCCGTCTGACGAGTGGCGTCTCAAGATCGTCGCGAAAGGGAAGCAGCTCCAGCCGGGAGCTTCCTTGCCCGCGCTGGCCGAGGGCGCCAAGCTCATGGTGATGGCATCGTCCATCACCGCCGTTGAGCGCGGGCTGACCTCGCGATCAGACCCGACGGTGCGTGGTTTTGCAGCCGAGGACGAGGCGGCTTCGCGGCGTGCAGCCGACACGGCGGGTGGCGCAGACGAGGTGAGCGTGTGGTGCACCTCGCAGGATGCAGAGCACAAGTTCTGCCGATTCGAGCCGTGCACGTGGCAGAGCTTCGGCACTCGCCCCTCGTCGACCACCCCGCACGCCTTCGAGGCGCGCAAGCTGCTGCTGCGGCTGGCTACCGACCCGGCGGTGGTGGGCATCATGCGGGAGCGTCGGTATCGGGTCGGGACGCTCGCCGAGATGGACCCGATCGACGACCGGCTCGCCGAGAAGATGGAGGGCGGCGGCAAGCGGCTGCTCGGCTACAACACCAACCACGGGATGTCCATCCACGTGCGGCTCCGGACGATGGACTTGCGCGGCTTCGAGGCGTACCCGTCCCTGGTGGACACGCTGCTGCACGAGCTGGCGCACAACGAGGTCGGGCCGCACAACGACCTCTTCTGGCACCTCTTTGCCCAGCTCAAGGCCGACTACCTCCGCCACCACGCGCGCCTTGCGCAGAGCGGTGCGCTCTTCAGCGGCGCGTCGCCGCTGCAGCTCGCCGGCGTCGCCGAGCAGGCCCTCCTGCCCGAGGCAGCCGGCTCCTCCGCACCGGGGTCGCTCACGCGGCGGCCTGCGCCTGCAGGTGTCTGACGTGCGCGCCGCAGTCTTGGGCACCGTCGCTCGCGACCGCATGGCGCCGCTCCCTCCGGCGCAGGAGGCGCTGCTCGACGGCTACTTCTCCCTCACCGAGCGGCGCGGCGGGAACGCTGTGGGCGGGGCGGAGCGGCAGGGCGACAGCGGCGAGGGTGCGTCGCACGCTAGCGCGAGAGCCTTGGCGGCAGAGCGCGCGGAGGCGCGCCGTCTTCAGCAGCAGCAGCAGCAGCAGCAGCAGCACGGCGAGCGGGATGGCGGCGGTCGTGACCACTTGTGAGGAGGGGCGGTCGTGACCAGCGAGACGATCATATCGTATCGAAATGTACCAGCGGCACCGGCGCTCTGGCGGCCTTCCGCCCACAAACGCCGATTTGACCGAAGAGCGCCGCTAGTTCCGAAGACCAGTCTATTTGTCGAACCGAAAAAAAAAACGACGCGCACACCGCACAAGGCACATTCGCATATCGCAATGGCACGCGGCTCACCGACGCAAGCGCGCGGGGCTGCATCCACCATCCTGATTCCTGTCGTCCGTTTTGGGTTTCGTGAAAAAACTGATAAAGCATAAACGTGTGGTATACTGGTAAAACATAATGGGGGGAGATTCGAAGGCTTCTGGAGCGACTACCGGCACATCGCTGCGGGCGAGGCTGCCCGCGAGCCGCGACCCCATGAGGGAGGGGCGTTCGCCCCTCGCCGGTCCCCTCAGCTCATCTTTGCGTCGAAGACCATGTCCTTCGGGTCCTGCAGCCCGCGCGCCTTGTAGCCGTCCATCGCTCGCACCTTCATCGGGGCGGCGCGCGGGCGGAACTTCGGCTTGTCGCGCGAGGAGATGGAGTCGTAGCGCGAGTCGACGCCGAAGGGGCGCGGCAGCAGCCAGTGCAGCCCGATGTCGACCGGCGTCTTGAAGCCGTCGAGCGGCAGGTAGAGGCCCTGCACGCGCCACAGCTCAACCTGCGGGCGAGGGGCGGGTGGGGCTCGGGGGCGGCGGCGGGGCGGCGGCGGGCACGTGCGCGGCGGCGGCGCCTGCGCTTTCGCCGCCTCCGCCATCGAGGTGACGACGGCTTGCTTCTCGAAGGAGTAGGAGAGGGGCAGGGTCGGCGGGAGGGCCGCCTTTGCGTCCGCCTCGAACTTGGTTGCCGCCTCCTTGACCATGGTGCGCAGCTCGGCCTCCACCTGCGTGGGTGGGGCGGCGGGGCTGGGCGGGGCGGGCAAGGGAGGGAGGGAGGCGGCGGCGGCGAGGGGAGGGGAGGTTGTGCAAGGCGCCTTCAGCGACGGCTTGAGCGCAGCGAGCTTCTGCATGAACCGCTCCCGCGACTGCACCTGCAGCAGCTTGAGCTGTCGCCGACAAGTGGGCGTCGCGGCGCGGGTGATCTGCGAGAGCAGCGCGCTGCGGGCGGTCGCCACGGTCGGCGAGCCGCCGAGCTGCGCCGCGTCGGCCGAGTACTTTGCGATCGAGTCGTCGATCAGCGAGCCGAGCCGCTCCCCAAAGTCGGGCAGCGCAGTCGCCTGGCGGGGAGGGCGGTCAGTCGGAAGCGAAGGGGCGGGGGGAGGGCCCGCCGGACCCATCGCGGGGGCGGCGGGGTGCGGGCGAAGGCGTGGGGGCCGCGGCGCGCCTCCGACGCCTTTTGCAGCGCCTTGAGGCCCTTTGAGAAGTGCTTTGCTGCCCGCTCCGCAATGGCGGAGGAGCGGTGCGCCGTCTGCACCTCGCCCCAGCGCGCGGTGGTGGCCGGCGGCAGGGGCCCCGCCGCGCTGAGCGCCTTGGCCGTGCCCAGCGCGGCCGACCCCTGCGTCGACCACGCCCCCTCCTTGAAGAGGTAGTCCGGAGCGCTCGGGTCCGTGAAGCGGGCGCGCAGCGCCGCGACGGCGCCGTCCGCGCCGGCGCCGGCGGGGACGACGTGCAGCGTCGTCTGCGAGGAGGGCAGGGAGGAGGGGTGGGGTTGGGGGGGCGGCCGCGCCGGCCGGGCGGCGGCGGCTCGCGGCAGCGAGGGTGCGGCAGCGAGGGTGCGGCGGCGGCGCCTCAAAGGCGTCTGGGAGGGACAGCTTCGCCGCATCCTCCGGCTTGCGGATCGAGGCCCAGAGCCGCTCGAGCGCGCCGGAGACGAGGGCGCTCAGCTCGGCGCGGGGCGACGGCTCCTCGTCCTCGGACACCACCAGCACGAGCAGCTTCTTGCCCGGCTTGAGCGCGCGGAGCTTGAGCGAGCGCTGCAGCAATGGCGCCAGCTGGGCGACGCCGTGCGGCCCGTCGGCCTCGAGGTCGGAGAGGCGGAGCTCGAGCAGCACAACGTCGCTCGACGCGACCGCCATCGCGCTCTCCGCCACGTCGCCGCCGCTCACCAGCGCCACCGCCGTCGAGCCCGGCATCACCTCCACCGGCTTTGTCGCCGCGGCGCTCAGCACCGTGGAGGCGCCGATCTTGCTCGCGCCGCAGCAGGCGACAGTCGCGACGCGGCCATCGCCCACGCCCTTGATCGCCCCGCTCAGCGTGCCGAGCAGCTCCGCGCTGGCGCTCGATGAGAGCGCGAGCACGAGCAACAGCAATCTCATTGCGCGATCGTGGCGCCTGAAAAATAACGGAGGCAGCGCAGCTGGGAATGGACCGCCCCAAGCGGCGTGGCGTGGAGCGGTTGAGCATCCCTCCGGGGGCCCCTCTGCGCCGGGGAGGCGTTGTTGGAGGCTAGGACGCAAGCGTCCGTCGCCCTTTTCAAACTCGGGGCCCACTCCGCTACGCTCCGACCGACCCGAATTTGGAGGGCCGAAAAGTTTAAGGCAAAAGGGGTCGGACACAAAAGGGGTCGGACACAGGGCGCAGCTCATGCTAAGAGCTAGAAGGGGAGCTAGAGAGAACGACTACCCTGTCCCGTTTATTGCGTATACACCAACACCACAAAAGCTCTCTCTCTCCTGTCCTCACTCAGAGCACAGAGGGGGGTCACAACTACCGAGTCTCTCGACTAGCTGCCACGTTGCCGACCGAGAGCGGATCTCCTCCTGCTCCGCAAGGAGGGTGGCCAAGGCTAAAGTCTTGTCGGAGCCGCCGGGCGTGTTGACGACTTGGAGAAGGTCGCCCTTGTGCTTGTGCTTGTAGAGATGCTCGAGGGTGGGTGCCGAAGAGGAACAGACGGCCGCAGAGATCATCCGGATCATGCTGCAGGGCTGGACGGAATGGGGCGCCCAACACGTGCCCGGATTACTGTGCCTTCCCCGGGCACAGCCTTTCGGTTCGTGAAGGGTCGGTGCGTGTCGTGACCCCCTGGAACACCCGTACCCCCGCACCATCTCCGTCGCTTGGTTCCATAACCTCTGCCACAACCGGGAGCGGCCAGGGCTCATAGACTCGGTCGAGAGACCCCAGATTGGCATCCATGCCTCTCTGGACAGGGTGGCCCGCCACAAGGACCCCAGGAATTGCGACTCGCCGCTTTCCTCCCGCTGTGATTCTGTGTGAGCTCTGTGTCTTGATTTGCCAACAATATACCTAAAAGTTAAAAAACCCTCAACCCTCAACTAAAGGGGGGTCTCAACCGTCAACCAGATGGTTGAGGGGGGGCCTCAACGCTCAACCCCTGAACCACCCCTTACCCGGGTAGTGCCGATTTTTCATCCAGAGGATGTCGGCACGCGGGAAGCACGCTGGCCGCACCACTCCGACGCCCGGCGCAGCCGCAGCAGCGCTGCGCGTCACCGTCCACCTCGACGCGGCCAAGCGCGGCGTCGTCATCGGCGCGCAGGGCGCGGCCGTGAAGGAGACGCAGCGAGCGACAGGCGCTCTGGTCCGCACGCCCAAGCGCGGCGTTCCAGGTCCGGCGCAGGTGTCCGGGCCCGACGCGCTCTCCGTGCTGCGCGCGTGCTGCCTCATTGCTCGGCAGACCGCAGCCGCCTCGGACTGCACCTGCGAGGTCGCCGGCGCCGTCGAGCTCCGCGCAACTATGCGGCCAACGAGCCTGCGGCCGGCGCAGCACATCCTCTTCGAGGCCTCTCCAAACGCTGCGACCGATTTTGTGGCCTACGTGCTGCCCGCCTGCGCCGTCAGTGAGCAGCGAGTCGCGGCGGCGGTCGACGACGCCAGGTTTGCATCGGGCGCCTCGACGCTGCCCTGCTGGTCTGCGGCAGCGGGGCACGAGCTCTTCCTCTACGCGTTGGGCGAGGGAGCCGCAGTGGCGAGGGCGCTCTACGCGCGGCTGTCGCCGGCCATCGAGGCGGCGGCCGAGGCGGTACCAGAGGTGGCGCGGCAGGCGGGCGGGGCGGCCGAGGCCGCGGCCGCCGCGCCGAGGGAGCCGCTCCCTTGGCACGCCGTGCTGCTGCAGGGCAGCCTCGCCAGCGGCGGGGAGGACCACGGCATGGTCGAGGCCGCGCTCAGGGGCAAGCTCGGGCTCGGCCCGGCCGCGAAGCAGCTCCGGCCCGCGGCGAGGGAAGGCGAGCAGCTCTGCCTCGTCGACGGCGCGCTGCTCGAGCAGCTCGACGCGCTCCAGGCGCTGTCGCGCCGCGCGCGGGCGCCGGCCACCGTCGCCGAGGAGGGAGGGAGGACGTGCATGGCGTGGGTGTACCGGAGCGTCGAGTAGTCGAAAAATAAAGAAAACAGACAATCCAGTCGAGAGTGCGTGAATGTTTTTTTTATGAAGGCGCGGCAGGGTTCCGGCTCCTAGCCGGATAGGGGGTCTGTTGGGCGACTGGCTGGCCCCTCCCAGATAGGTAGGTAGGTTGGTCTTGTTTCGCCCAAAAGGGCCCTGCAATAGGTAGGTACCCCCTATTTTCATCTTTTTTCGCTTCGCTGCGCGGCCTGGGGATAGGTAGGTAGGTAGGGCGTTTTGGCGCGAGTCAGTGCCAGACCCCCTATCCGGCTAGGAGCTGGAACCCAGTTTGGAGCGCTTTGGCGTGTAGATCCCGTGGCACATCGGCGCATCGGCGGACACTCAAATTCTCTTGTCGAACCATGAGCGGCGCCTCTGGCTCGCCAGCGTGGGCGCTCACTCCGAGCGCGTTCGCAGACCTGCCTCTGCACGACTTTTTGGACCAGCGGCGTGCAAACGGCACGTCGTTCATGCTGCGAGAAGGCCGCGACTCTCTCTCACGGGGCGACTGCCTCGCGCTGGTCGCTGCGAACCGACTACTAACCCGCGTCCCTTGCGGCGGCGCCGAAAGCGCTCGGTGGGTGTACGATTCCACCACCATGGCCTTTCACCCCGCGCAAGACACGTCCCTGTGCCTCGACATCTTCTCTTTCTCCTCTCTCGGCGTGTACTGGTGTCACGGCGGCCCCAACCAGCTCTTTCGGAGCTCGGAGCGGGAGGTGCACTGCTCGCCCTACGACGAGCGCTTCTGCGTGTCGGTCGTGAGCGGCCGGTCGGGCGAGGATGCACGAAGGAGAGGCGAGGAGGGACCCAAAGACGAACTGCGGTGATGAGATCAGTGATGTGATCTGTGATCTGTGAGGGTCCGCCCGCAGGCGCATTTTGTATACCGAGGCGGTGCCCGGTGCCGAACCTGTCGGACTGAGACAGGTGATGTGTAGAGAGAGGAGAGCAAACTCCCTAACTCAGTTTCAAACTTGCCACACCAATATATTGCTAGGAAAAATCTCTCTCTCTCTCTCCAATATAGTATATACGGCTTACAGATTACACCAGATCACACCGTGCAGTACATCAGGTGTCCACAGGGTGCAGCACCGCTTACGTTTACGACATCGGCCTCTGAGCTCTGTGCTCTGAGCTCTACCATAGGGTGCCCACAGGGCCCAAAAAAAGAAAGGAAAAAAGAAATGGGCCACCCCCGATCGCAGCACTTCGTGTTGGCCAGTCGAGAAATTGAGAGTGTGACTAGGAGGGTGGGACGCTGGGGATTCTCAAAGGTATACCCTTGGAATGGCCGGATCCAGCCTTAAAAGTACGAGATCGCGCGCGCTTCGCGCACAGCACCGCCTGTTCTCCGCGGCTGTGTGACGACGCGTGCCGTGTGCCACCAGAGTTGGGCGCGCGCGGCGCGACGGCGCCCGCGAGGGAAGGCGCGGGTGCAGCGGCCGCCGGCGGCCGTACCGCCTGCCAGCCGGCGCAGCAGCGGCCAGCGCAGCGGCCGCCGGCGCAGCAGCCAGATCAGCCGGTGCGCGCCTTGCGAGGCGAGTACTGCCGCCCGGCAGCCTTGAGGCGGCCGGGCGGCAGTACTCGTTCGAACTTTGCGAGCCGTGCGCGCGCCGAGGCGCCCGCGGCGCGCGCCCGCCCGGCTGCCAGTAGGAGGCGGCGCAATATGGCCTATAGTACAGCCCTTGAGGAGGAGGAAGAGGCTGGCTGGCAGTGCTGTATGCCGCCGAGGGGCAGTTTTGGGGTGCTGAGTCGCGCCCAGGGGGCTGCAGAACGCGTCCGCAACCAGGACAACCCGCCCCCCCAGCCGAGGCCGGTCGAAGCCCACTTGGGCACAGCCATGAGGAGTCCTCTTCGTGCTCCTGGCGGCCGTTGGAATGGCGAGCGCGCGCCGAGGGGGGGGGGGGGGGTCTTGCTTGCTCCACACCGAGCGCCATCGGTCCAGACCGGCGTGCCCAATGAGGGGTGGCCTGCACAAGGTCTGAGCCGCGGGCGCTCGGCGCCAAGTGCAGTGTCACGCTCGCGCTGGAGCGGCTCACAATGGGGAACCCTCGTTTCCTAGTCACTCGGTCCCCCAACGGAAGAGGCCTCGCTCCTATTGGAACTGGCCAACATCAGATTTGCCTCGTGCGTCCCTTTTTGAGTCGGAAAGCTATTTTCTTTTGGGTCCTGTGGGCACCCTATCTACCACCAGCTCGACGCTCACTACAAGTGACTGCGAGAGTTCAACTTTCGGTCTCGTCATAATAAGACACAAACGCGACAGCCAAAAGTAGATAGAGGTCAGAACAGAGAACTCGTCCGCACTCCCACTCGGCCGCGCGCGCAGAGGCCAGAGCGCGCCGCGCGCGCGCGCCCCGCCCGCGCGCGCCCCGCCGCACGCGCCGCTGGTGCTGGTCGTTTTCGACGTAGGTTTGCGGCCTCCCGTCACGTGGGCTCCGTTTACCTCTACCTCCGGCGGTCTCAAACAGGTTTACCTCTACCTCTGCCCCCCCACGCCAGCCCTACCTCTACCCCTCACCCGGCCCTCAGCTAGGCCCTCAGAGCCGGCCGTGTGAGGCGGGCCGCCGCCGGAGGTCCCCGCGTCCGCCCTGGCGCCCCGGCGGCCATCTACAGCCCTCCGGTTCCCTCCCTCGGGCGGCGTGAGAAGGGGGCGCGCGCCGGTCTCCTCCTCCGCCGCCGCCGCAGAGTCGGAGCGGGTGCGAGAGCCGCCCAGCAGCCCAGCCTTGCGGAGCAGCGGCGAGGGCGCGCGTCGGTCGGCGGCGTCGCGCCACTGCGCGCTCGTGGTGCCCGAGATGGAGCAGCGCATCGGCGGGCTCGCCTGATCCGCCCCCTCGGCCACCGCCGTCACCGGCTCGTTCAGAGACGGCTGCGGCTTAAGGATCGGCAAGACGCCACCCTCAAAGCAGGTCCGGACGACGATCGCAAAGGAGAGGAGGACGATCATCAGCCCGGCGGCGGCGCCCGCGAACGCGTACTCGACGTGCGTGACCGAGCAGGGCGAGCGGTGCGGGTCGACGGGAGCGCGCGCCTTTGCGCCGCCGCAAAGGCGCTCGATGTCGGCGTCCTCCAGCACGCCTCGGTAGAGGTGCGTCTCGTCGCAGAGGAGCGGCTCGGTCGTGCTGAAGACCACGAATTCAGACCACGCGCGCCCGTGCTCGTTCACCGCCGCCACGCGCGCGGCGATCGTGGCGCCCTCGGGCAGGTCGGACAGCGTCGCCGAGTGCGCCTCGGGCCCGACCCAATAAGGGAACCACTCGGCCTCGTCGCTATCGCGGAGCTGCCACTTGAGCGCAAAGTGGTTGGTCACGCCCGTGTCGCCCTCGGCGGGAGAGGGCATCCAGCGGATCGAGGCCCAGGACGGCCCCGAGAGCACCGTGAGGTTGGCGGGCTTTCCCGGGGGAAGCGCGGCGGGACTGCCCCTCGCCTCCGCCGCGGCGGGGAGGAGGATGAGCGGAAGCATTGCCTGGAACGGATGTGGGGAGGGAAGCCGGCGAGCGAGAACGAGAGCAGCGAGGCGCAGAGCGGTGCGGCTGACAAAGGGGGAAGCTCGGCCCGGCGTACGCCAGGACGGCGTTCTCGATGGGGGGAAAGAATTCGCACTGGTATTCTCGCCGGTTTTCGACGGTTTCGCTCAAAGCCGCTTTATGGCGCGCGCGCCCAAGGCCAGTGATATCCAGCTAGCTCTCGCGCGTGCTTGCGCTTCTGCTCGCCGCAGGCGAGAATATCATTGACCACCCGACCGGCTAGCCCTGCGCACCGGTCGCACGTCACCAATCGCGCGCACGCAGGCGGTAGGACTGCCGGACTGCCGCTTGAGCGTGACGCTCAAGTGCCCCCCGCCCGGCCATCGTAGTCGCCATGACCGACGAGATGGCCCGCGAGTGCACGGCACTGGCCAGTATGAGTGCTGATCGCCGGCTGCGCCTCGCGGCACTCGAGCAGGTGCTGGAGTATGAGGAAGCCGCCGCCCGAGTAGCCGAAGCGGCTGCCGGGCTGCTTCATCACGGCCAGCGATGCGTAATCGTACGGCGCAGGCGCCTCGTCGGTCCCCGAGAGGAGCTCCAGGACGGGCGGGAAGGGCTCGTCACGGGGGACGCCATTCACGTAGTGCATGCCGAGGCCAGTGTGGTCCATCGTCTGGCCGGGTACAGGGAGGAAGGGGTGAGCGGGGTGCCGTGCCGCTCCCCTCGTGAGACCTGTACCTGTCGCAGCGTGACTGTCTCAGCCCACTCCGCTGGCATCCCCGCCGCAGCACGCAGGCGAAGCGGTGAGCCGGCGGCAGCGAGCGCGTCGTTGACTGAGGCCTCGAGCGATATGCCCGCCTCAGCAAAGTACTCGACTGCGAATGTGGCCGCAATCGGCTTGGAGAGCGATGCTATCTGGAGGAGCGTAGAATCAAAGAGAGGCGTGCCGGCAGAGTCAGCCAGTCCGGCCGTCTGTGTCGCGACCGTCGCGTCGCCATTTCCGGTGCTGGGACAGAGGGCAGCGATCGACACTCCCGAGACGCCATGCTGCTCTAGCAGGGACGAGAGTGATTCAGGTCGGAGCAGGTCGGACCTCGGCATACCTACCAGCACGCAGCAGGACGCACGAACATAAAGTTGGGTTGTTCTCGCCCCGGTGGAAGTGAGGTCAATAACTGCACTCCAAGTGCTCCAAGTGCCGATCACTGTCTTTCGCCCTGAAAGCAGACTTATACTTCACAGCTCACCTCTCTCCACTTCCCCCCGTCAACACCGGAGAAACATGCGAACGCCCCTTCCACCACCCCTCCCCCCCACACACACACACTAGCACGAGCGGCGCGGCTGGGGGCCATGAATACGGGATATTCCACACCGCGCGGTGCATTCAAGAGTCGCCAGCGTGGGGAGCCTGCAGCTTCCGCCGCGTCCGATGGGACCGCGGAGCGCGACCCGATGCCCTCCGTCCTCACACGTTGGCCTCGGCGTCAGAGAGCAGCGCAGCAGTGTCCACGCCCGAGACGCGGGCTCGAGAGTTGCGGCGCAGCGAGTTGCGCGAGGTGCGCGAGGCGTGGCTCCAGCGCGAGGCGCGCGCGGCGCGTCTGGGAGAGCCGCTCGAGGAGAGGCGCGCCGCCTCGGACGCGCGGCTCTTCCGCATCGAGCCGCGGTCGTCCGCGTCGTCGTGGCGGAGGCGGACGAGCTCCACCACGAGCTCCTCAAACTCCTCGAGCCCGAGCGTGCCGTCCCCGTCGGCATCAAACCGCTTGAGCACGGGGCGCGCGTCTCCGTCGACCTCGAGCTTCGCGAGAGCGTCCTGCAGCTCGGCCAGCGACAGGGCACCCGAGCCGTCCTTGTCGAAGAGCTCAAAGGCCTCGCGGATGTCCTGCCTGCTGAGGGTCGACTTGGTTGGGTCGACCAGCGGGTTGCCGTCCGTTTGGCACTCGACGTCGATGGGCTCGCCCCGCTCGAGATCCTCTGGGGGAGGGCAGCAGGGGCTGGTCCAGAGCCGCCAGAAAAAGTCGCGGATGGAGCGCAGGACCTCCAGCCACTTCCACTGCTTGAAGAGGAGGTCGCACAGGGCCAGGACGGCGTAGATGAGCGGGACGATGGTGAGGATGATCACCAGCGCCACCCCCGCGGCCGCGCCCTCGTCGCCGTCGCGCCAGTTAATTTTCGGGTAGATGACGAGCTCGGTCCGCTGCTGGTACATGAGCGTGAAGACGATGTAGGTGGCGCCAAAGGAGAGCGGGAAGGCCATGTCCCAGATCGGGTACCAGTGCTTGTGCACGCACCAGTCGAGGAGCGCGACCAACATGATCCACCCGTGCAGGTCGGCCGGAATCTTGTACGGCGCCACGAAGGACTCTAAATAGGTATTTCGGAGATAGTCATACCGTAGCCCGCAGTCGTCCGTCTTGTCCGGCGTGTTCGGAGGATCGGCGTCGTTGTTGGTGTTGTCAGTGCCGACGACCCCTTCGGGAAACCCCCCAGAGGGAGGATCGTTGTTCGGACAACTGTACGGACCGTCGTCCGGTCCCGTCATGTACCCGTAACAGACGGTGACGAGGATGGGAAACACGACGGCGGTCATATGCATTAGCCAAGCGATGTGAGCGTACCACGGCGTGGTCGTGCAGCCTGAGCAGGGCTGCTTCTTCGCGACCGCGAGGCAGGTGGTGAGCGATGCGAAAAAGAGGTAGATGAGCAGCCAGACGCTCGACCAGTTGGTGAGGTAGATGCCCCATTGGTCGCCGTAGTAGGTGCCGAGTTTGTCGGTCGCCGACCAGAGCACAACCGCGGCCCACACGACGAACAGGGAGAGGCGGAAGAGGACGAGGGTGGCGGCGGCGACGCGGTCGCCGCACAGCCGCGTGAAGAGCCACGGCGGCGTCCCAAAGGCCTCCATCCAAGGCGGCGGCGGCGGCGGAGGCTGGCAGCAGCCGATCTCGTACCTGCGGCCGCGAGAGCGGCGTGGTGAGGGCTGGGGAGATCCGGGCGGAGGCGATCGGGGACGAGGTGGCGCACTTGCAGAAGCCGTCGCAGCACTCGGTGGAGCAGAGCACGCACTTCCGCGGGCACCACTCTGTGCTCGGGCACCAGCGCCGGAGGCACGCCTCGCATCCCTTGTTGTTGCAACCGTTATCGCACCAGCCGTTCCAGCACGGGCCGCGTCCGCCAGAGCTCCCACCCGCGCCCATGGCCGTGCTCTGTGCTGCGGCGGCGAGGCGGCGGGCGGCGGGGTGTGCGAGCGTGTGTGTTCTCGAGCGGCTGGACGCTGGAGGCGGGCGGCGCTTTGGGTGGTGCTCACGATTGCGGGTCCTCGTAACACGCGAGCTCGGCTTCTTGTTTTCTTTTTGCGTTTAGTGCTAGATCGCGCCAGTCCGCACCTGTGTCGAGCCTGTCTGCTGTGTGAGAGAGAGAGAGAGTTGTCGTTGTAAAATTCTTTCCCTGGGGTGGAGGGAACGAGTACACGAGATGAGTAGATAGAACTCCCTTGACCTTGATTGAGCACTTGTCACTTGAGCACGGATAGGGTCGATTCCAAAACCTGAGGGAGGGTGTAGAGGATGTAGAGTGTAGAGCGCTGTAGAGCTGTAGAGATGTAGCGCTCTGGAGCGCTGTAGAGCTCTAGAGCTCTACATCCGGCGCGGGACGGACTGCCTGCGTTGAGAGCGATGTACTAAAAATCTCTCTCTCGAGGCTCTCTACAACGTGAAATCTCTACAACAAACTCTACATCGTAAGCGGCGAACGAGGCACGGTCGCTCTCCGACATGAGGCGCGTTGCACTTGCCAGTGCTGCGCTGGCCTTCTGTCTGCCTGCCCAATGGGTGGCAGATGCCTCTGCTGCTGTGGCATGCCTCACGGCTGCGACTGGCCGGCGCCTCGGCGCGTCAGCTCGGCTCGGCGCAGCGATCGTGGCCAGCGCAACTCGCCTGGACTCAACGCTCAGCCACGAGCTCGCGCACGCGCTGGCGCGAGGCATGGCGCATGCAACGCTCCAACAATGACCGTCCTCGCAGCCGACAGTCCACCGCCTGCTAAAGAAGCACTGTGCGACGAATGCGGCACCGGCGACGCATGGCAGGCTGGTCATGACGCAGTTATAGGGTGTTGTGTGTCGTCAGAGTGACTCTCTGTGTGTCAGGGATAGTCAGGGCCGTCAATCAGAGCTCCAGTAAGCTCGGAGACACCCCATTAGTGCGACTCGACCTCTTTGAGTCACTGCCTTCCCGGCGGGTTGGCTGTAGAGCCTCTACAACAAACTCTACAGCAAAATCGCGCTCTACATCGCTCTACAACGCAGGCGCATCGTCACGCGGCGGATGTAGAGCTCTACAGCTCTACAGCGCTCCAGATGTACCAGAGCGCTCTACATCTCTACAGCTCTACAGCGCTCTACACTCCATCCTCTACACCCTCCCCCTCAGTCCAAAACACAACAATCCCTCTCTCGATTCCGCATGGTACGTGGGACCCCTTGACCTTGTTCATATAGAATTTACAACAATTAGAGTTGTTTGGTATTGTAAAATCTCTCTCTCTAGTCTCTAGAAATCTTACAAACAAATGCTAGAAATCTTTCCAAATGTCACTGTCAGTGCAAACCAAATACCAAATCATGTGTGGGTGTTAGAGTTGTTTGGCATTGCTAAAAATCTCTCTCTTTCTCTGTCAGTGCCGAAATTCTTGTTGGCTTCTAAAAATCTCTCTCTCTAGAATCTTGGAGCACTTGGAGTGCAGTCAGTAACCGCACATCCAGGGCCAGGGGGCTAAGAAGCACACCCAGGCGGCGGGCCAGATGATTGGCATCGGGTTGCGGGCAAGAGAGCCCTAGGCCTAGCCCTGGGGGGTGCGCTAGAATCGGAGATACTGAATCGGAACAAAACGAATTTGTTTGGTATTGCTAAAAATCTCTCTCTCTAGAATCGGTGGGTCGCTCAGAGGGGACACAAACAAATCTCTCTCTCTCTCTCTCTCTCTCTCTCTCTCTCTCTCTCTCGTCGGGCCGAAGCCCGTCAGGCACTCTCTCCCTAACCCTAGCCTTCTCCCGAACCCTAGTGTGTGTTGGTTGCCTCTGTGCTTTCACATCTCGCCCCGTCGTGTCCGTCCCATTGTGATTGCGGACGTCCCCGACTACGTCGTCTCTAGAGAACGATACAACCCCCTTCTGGTGTCGACCGCGCCCCTCGCGGGGGCACGGCCGAACGTGGTAGCGTCAACTGGTCACGACCAGCACTTTGGGGGAGTACCTTCACGCTATCCCAGACATGCCCGACTCCCTGGCCGAGGACCTCGGGGAGGTCCCTGCCAAGGATGTCGCAACTTATGCATCCTCTCTCTCTCTCTCTCTCTCTCTCTCTCTCTCTCTCTCTCTCTCTCTCTCTCTCTCTCTCTCTCTCTCTCTCTCTCTCTCTCTCTCTCTCTCTCTCTCTCTCTCATCGCAGGCATCGTGCTCGTAGCGAGGAGGTAAAATCTCTCTCTCGCAGCATCACAGCCACTGAGTCTGCACGCCGTCCGGCGTTTTCATCTGTTGTGGTTACGGAGTGAGGAGGGAGGGGGGAGAGAGAGGTCAGGGGACTTCAAAGGGAGTGTGATATTAGAAAAAAGAAAGAAAACAGACAACCCAAGGGAGGGATGGGAGGACGGCAAGACGGATTATAGTTCTTATTTCTTTATTTCGTCGCCCGCGCCTCGCCTGTCGCGTGAAAAAGAAAGAAAGAAAGAAAACACACAACCCAAGGGAGGGATGGGAGAACGGCACGCCGCCACCACACAGGGATTTTAAGGAGAGGAGGGTGTGATGCGCTAGCCGTCGCCCATCCTGGGGGTCTGCCTCCTCGTATCTCTTTTCGCAGTCTCTCGCCGCTTCTCGCTGCAACCTTCATGCCACCTCGCGTGAATCGTGTCGTGCGAGGGCCAAAAATTCTTTATTTCGCCCGCGGCCACGACGCGGAGAGCAGCGACAGACAGCGACACGACATGCCCTCGACCAGCGCTCCACCGACGCTGCTCCAGGCGCTCACCGCCATCTGCACGCGGGCGCTCGAGGCCAGCTTCCCCGGCATCAGCTGCGCCATCCACGTGGCGCCCAGCACCAAGGGCGCGCACTATCAGAACAACACCGCGATGCCGCTCTTCAAGGCGCTCAAGGACGCGGGCCGCTCGGCCGAGGCGGCGAGCCCCAAGGCCGTCGCCGAGAAGCTCGCGGCGCAGATGACCGCCTGCGACACCGACGGGCTGCTTGCGCGGTGTGAGGTGGCCGGCCCTGGCTTCATCAACATCTTTGTCGCGCCGGCGTACCTCGAGTCGACCGTCAACTCGATCCTGCGGCACGGCCCGATGCCGCCGCCCTGTGCTCCCAAGCGGGTGGTGGTCGACTTCTCCTCGCCAAACGTGGCCAAGGAGATGCACGTCGGCCACCTGCGCTCCACCATCATCGGCGCGGCGCTCTCACCGCCCCTCCGCGCTCCCTCCCCTCCGCGCTGCCGTCCTCGCTCTCCACACGCGGCTGCGGCGCGCGCAGGCCGCTCGCCTCACCTCCCGCCCGCGGCGCGGCCCGGCGGCAGGCGACACCATCTCGCGGCTGCTCGAGTTTTGCGGCCACCGGGTCGACCGGGTGAACCACGTGGGCGACTGGGGCACGCAGTTCGGCATGCTGATCGGCCACCTGAAGAACGTCTTCCCCGACTACGCCACTAAGCCGCCGCCGATCGGCGACCTGCAGCAGTTCTACAAGGACGCCAAGAAGGTCTTCGACGACGACGAGGCCTTCAAGAAGGTTGCGCACGCCGAGGTCGTGCGGCTGCAGGCGAGATGTAGCCGAGATGCCGCCGAGGTGTCGCCGAGATCTCGCCGAGGTCGTGCGGGCGGCGCGACTCGCGCCTCGCGAGACGGACACGTCCAGGACACGTCCTTAGCCCTGTCCCCGTCAGGCGGGCGACGCGGACTCGCGCTTCGCGTGGCGGCAGATCTGCGAGGTGTCGCGCCGCGAGTTCGAGAAGGTGTACTCGCGGCTGCAGGTCGAGCTGGAGGAGGTTGGCGAGTCCTTTTACAACGAGTACATCCCGCCCGTTATCCGCCACCTCACCGAGATCGGCGTCGCGCACGACTCGGACGGCGCGATGGTCCTCTTCCCGCCCGGCACCAAGCACGAGCAGCCGCTCATCGTGCGGAAGAGCGACGGCGGCTTCGGGTACGACTCGACCGACATGGCCGCCGTCTGGTACCGGCTGCTCGAGCTGCAGGCGGACTGGCTCGTCTACGTGACCGACGCGGGCCAGTCGCAGCACTTCGAGCTCATCTTTGCGGCGGCGCGCCAGGCGGGGTGGGTGGGCGACAAGCGGCTCGACCACTGCCCGTTCGGCCTCGTCTGCGGCGACGACGGCAAGAAGTTCAAGACGCGCTCCGGCGACGCCACGCGGCTGGTCGACCGACTCCTCGACGGCGCTTCTCGGAGCCTGCTCGGCACCTCCCTGTAGGCGAGGTCACGCGGCTGGTCGACCTGCTCGACGAGGCGGTGACGCGGATGGAGGCGACGCTGCGCGAGCGGTGGAGGCTTTCGCGAGGTGGCCGCCTCCGCCTCGGCGCCGCGTCGGAGCCGCGCCGGAGCCTTCCTGTAGGTGGGACGCAGACGTGGCTGCGGGGAAGCTCGAGCCGTACACGGACGAGGAGCTCCTCGAGACGGCGCGCGTGATGGGGTACGGCGCCGTCAAGTACGCAGACCTCAAGGGCGGCCGCGTCAACGACTACATCTTCTCGTACGAGCGGATGCTCGACGACAAGGGCGGCGCTGACCGCCCGCTCACCGCCCGCTCGCCGCGCCGGCGAGAGCGTGTTGCGTGCGCGTAGGCAACACCGCTGTCTACCTGCTCTACGCCGGCGCGCGCCTCTCGTCCATCCAGCGAAAGGCGGCCGCCACGAGCGGCGCCTCTGCCGCCGAACTCGTCGCCTCGGGCGCCGGCGTCGCGCTGAGCATGCCGACCGAGCTCGAGCTCGCGCTGGCGCTGGCGCGCTTCGGCGAGACGGTCGAGTTCACCACGCAGACGCTGCTGCCCAACAAGCTCTGCGAGTACGTCCACGACGTGTGCGTCAAGTTCACCGCCTTTTACCTGGAGTGCAAGGTGATCGAGGAGGACGCCGTCAACCAGTCGCGGCTGCTGCTCGTGCGCGCCGCGCAGCTCGTCATCAAAAAGGCGAACGAGCTCCTCGGCATCGGCTACGTCGACAAGGTCTAATGCGGCTGCGCGGGTGCTCGCGGGCGGTGCTGTCGGCAGCTACTGGCTTTGGGCCTTTGGCGGTCTGGGAGGGGCGCGCGAGTGGCCGGCGGGGAGAGTCGCTCCGGCGTCTCGTTGAGTCTCCACCCGCCCAGTCGTCAACCAAGTACGGTACCCAGGTGTGCTCCGGCAGCCCGTGTGTGTGTGTTGAGCGGCCCAGTGGCGGTGGCCGATTGGGGGCGCCGCGGTGGCACCTCGGTCCTCGTCGCTGAGTCAAGACCTTGCCGCTTGGGCTAGACCTTGCCGCGCCTTGCGGTGACGACCGCGGGGGCGCAGCTGCCAGAGCCGAGCGCTCCTGCGCCTCTCGCCGCCTGCAAGCCATGCTGGTTGCTGCAAGGTGCAAGCTGCATCGGCGCCGGCTGCCTGCCAGCGGCACCGGCAGCGCGGCCGCTGTGCGGGTGCGGCGCGGGCGCCGTGCGGGCCCGTGGCCGTGCCCAGAGATCTATAGCTGCACAATTTTGATACATGTCCACGCGACCACGAACGCCACCTCTTTACTCAAGAGAGGGGGGGTGTCCGGCGGTGCATGCTCGTCGCTCCACGCAGGTCACTCGAGGGGTCTCGCAGCCGACGCAGCCCGCCCCCCCCGCCGGGACAAAACGTAAAGTTAAAGACAGTGGCCGGCGCCCCGTGTCGGGTCCACTGAGCGTGGCGCGCGGGCAGCAGTCCACATCACATTACGCTCCCCGCAATCACTTGGTCCAAGCCTCCCTCTCGTCGCGATATGCCGGCATCGGCGCCAGGAGACATCTCCCCGGCCCCTCCCCGCTCGCAGCGAGGCGCGCGCCCCGTCGGCCGCTCACTCGTCCTTGGAGTCGTCGAGGGGGCACCCGTACTTCATCGCCTTGAGGTGCGCCTCGATCTGCGCCTGCAGCTCGAGCAGCTGCCCCACCGCCTCCTCGCGCGCCTCGGCGTTGAGCGACAGGTCCTTGCGCGTCGTCGCCTCGGCCAGGTCGAGCTCGGAGCCGTCGGCGAGCTGAGGGTTCGGGGCTGGGGGTAAACGGCGAGCCGACGCGAGGCTGCTCGCGCGTAGGGATGGGGAGGCGGTGCGGGGCGCTCTGCGCGAGAAGCGCGCAGGCGGTGGGCGGTGCGGCGGAGGCGCGGCGGAGGCGCGGGGCGCGCCTCGAGCACGACGGCGGCGGATCGACCTCGCTTGCCCGCCTGGGCGGTGAGGGGGCGGTGGCGGGGCGGAGTGAGCCGCCCACCCGAATAGGAGGGTGGGAGCGGCTGGGCAGGGGAGGTAGGACGCTGCTCTGCGGCGAGTGCCTCTCGCCTTTGCTTTGACGGTGTTGAGCAGGTTGATCGGCGAGCCGTTGGCAGAGAGCATCACCTCACCGTTGCGGACGAAGCGGGGGGTCTCGTGCATCCGCGGCGTCATCATGCCCGCCGTCGAGCTGCGCGACGTCGAGCAGCCCGCCCCCACCGACGGGGTGGCGCACGCGCCGCCCGGAGTCGCGGCCGTGCGCGCACGCGTCGACCTGCTTGCGGACGGGGTGGCGGCGGCTCCGGCGGCGGGGGCGGCGGCGCGCCTCGACGAGGCGCGCCTCGCGCCCGCGTCCGCGTCGCCGCCCGCCTTGGGGCGGGCCAGGCGCGGCGGCTGCATCATCGGCGGCGGCATCAGCTCGGCGGCCGAGCTCGACGCCTTGCTGCGCTTGGCGACGTGCTGTATGGCCTGCTCGACGTCGCCGCCGCACTCGTCGCAGAACTCCCCCACCGTCATGCTGCGCACCGCGAGCGGCAGCTTCAGCAGCTCCATGCGGGCCTCCGACTCGTACTTGAGGCCGAGCCGCTGCGTCAGCGCCCGCATCTGCGCAACCTTGTCGTTGTACTCAATCTCGAGCTCCTCGAGGAAGGACTCGTCGCACGCGGCCGCGGCGGCGTCCTCCGCGGGCACCACGCCGCCGCGGAGGGAGGCGGCCGAGAGCGGCTGCGTCGTCGCGAGCATTTCGAGAGCGAGAGAGCGACGAGCGAGAGAGCGGAGAGAGCAGAGAGCAGCGCGAGCTCTTTGAAATGCCCCCGGGGCGAAAAAGAATTTTATCAAGCCTGACATAAGCGATCACGTCCTTGCGAGCCGCCCCCCGGCTCTGCGCCTGCGCGCTCAAACGCTCCTCTTTCGGAACCCCCTGTTCAAGTAGGGGGAGATCCCACGATTATCCCACCCGTGTTATGTTGTACCCGTGAGCCACTTTGCGCCTTTGGGGTTCTCGCTCCGAGAGCGACGGCAGGGCGAGCTTTGAAAGCGCATGCCTCTTCCTTTCTTTCTGGCGGCGTGGCGGCGTGCGTGCTAGGCTGCTGGGTAGTCTGAGGGCCCAACAGGAGAATCGTGCTTTCAGTGGGGTTGTTTGGTGTTGGGTTGGGTTGGTTGGGTCGGGTTGGGTTGTTCCGCGTGAGGTTGGGTCGTCGGCGCGAAGGGTGAGGTCTCGACCGCCGCCGCTCACGCCAGCGGACGGCCACCATCGGTGTTTTTGGCTTCGCCACCGTTTTCAAAGCGTGCGCAATGGCGCTCGCCGGCATCGAGCGAGCACGCCTGTCCGACGAGCGGCTTGCTGTGTGGACGCCTTCTTGTGGCTCTCGCCGAGAGCGTTTTGCGTCCCGGCGGGTGGGAGAATATGTGTCGTCTGATGTGTCACTGTGTGCGTCACATCAGTCTTGATAGCAAGCACGGTCGATCCGTCAAAGCGATACACTCGACACTCGTTCCTCTCACATATTCTCCCACCCACCGGGACGCAAAACGCTCTCGGCGAGAGCCACAAGAAGGCGTCCACACAGCAAGCCACTCGTCGGACAGACGTGCTCGCTCGATGCCGGCGAGCGCATTGCGCACGCCTTGGACGGTGGCGAAGCCAAAAACACCGATGGTGGCCGTCCGCTGGCGTGAGCGGCGGCGGTCGAGCCTCACCCTTCGCGCCGACGACCCAACCTTACGCGGAACAACCCAACCCAGGCCCACAACCCAACCCAACCCAAAAAGCACGATTCTCCTGTTAGGCCCTCAGTCTTCTCTTTCTTTCTTTGGTGCGCGGGGGAAAGGAGAGATTCGGCAGGCGTTTTCTTTCGATCCAGGGCGAGAGAGGTGATGAGAGGCGAGCGGGCCCTTTGAAAGCGAGCAGCGCGAAAATAAATAAAACGAGTTTGCCAACCTGGTGCCAACAGCACTGGTGCACTGCGGTCATTTTTGGGCGACCTGCGACCAGCGCCCGACTTTCCCTCCGACCTGACCGCACCCCGCCTCTCCCGCCTCCCTCCCGAGTCTCCCTTATTTCGCGCGAGGCCGCCGCCCTGGCCGCCAATGCAGAACGGCGCCGGCGTCGGCGCCGGCTCGTCCTCCTCCGGCCTCGGCGAGGCGGCGGCTTTCTCAGACGACGACGACGAGCGAGAACGGCGCTCGTCGTTCGAGCGGCTGATCGAGGAGCTCGGCAAGGCCGAGGGCGGGGGGCTCAACCTGCGCCGTCCCTTGGGGGCGAGGGCCGCGGCTGCGGCGGAGCCGCCGCTCGAGGTCCGGACCGTCACCTTTGCCGCCGCCGACGCCGCGGCGGTGGAGGGCGGCGCGGGCGGCGCCTTCCCGGAGCGCGCGGTGGAGGCGGCGCCGCGCGCCTCCGCCCTGACCGCGGCCCTCAAGGAGAGGGGGCCCGCCGGCGCCGGCGCCGGCCTCACGCTGCGCATCCACGCCGCCGGCCACGCGGCGCCGCTCGTGCTCCACGTGTCGGAGCACAGCACGATCCACCAGACGATCAGCCTCGCCCTGGCGGCGCTGCCGGGAGGCGAGGCGTCGAGCGCGCACGCGCACGAGCTGCTCATGGCCGAGCCCGACGGCGAGCCCGACGACGACCTCCCTCCCCTCTCCCGCGAGCAGCGGGTCGGACTCTTCGGCCACGACGTCTTTGCGCTGCGGCCGGCCGCCGCGCCGAGCGCGTCGGCGTCGCCGCCCTCGCCGCCCTCGCCCGCCTCGTCGTCGCTGGTGCGCGTGTGGCTGCCGCGCGGCCTCGCCACCGGCGCCGAGGGCCGCTCCGTCTCGGTCAAGGCGGACGCCGGGCGGACGGTGCGCGAGGTGCTGGCGGAGGTGCGATCTCGGCTGTACCTCGGCTGCACCTCGCCACTCCCCCGCGGCGCGAGGCTCTCGCTCCTCTCCCGCCGGAGCAGCACACTCGTGACCACGCCGCGCCAGCCCCACGCCCGCCGCCCCTCCGAGCCGACCCCACGCCCGCGGCACGGCCCGCCCGTGCGCCCCAGGCCCAAGCCCGACCCTTGCCAGCCTGGCAGCCGACCCTGGCAGCCGACCCTTGCCAGCCTGGCAGCCGACCCTGGCAGCCGACCCTTCCCAGCCCTGGCAGGTGTGCCTCAAGCCGCACGTGATGCTCGACCCGACCCGCCACCTCCTCGCGCCCCGCGCCCCGTCGCCTGCGCGCGGGGCGACGCTCCTCGACCGAAAGGCGGGCGGCGGCGGCAGGCCGCTCGACGAGGCGGCCACTCTCGGCTCGCTCGGCCTCGAGCGGCGGAGGGGCGGCCGCGCGGAGCTGGAGCTGCGCCGCCGCGTCTACGCCGACAACCCGCTCCCGCGCCGGCGCCGCTCGTCGGCGGCTCTGGCGGGGCACGCGGAGGGCAGGCGGGGCGGGGAGCTCTGCCCGTCCGAGTTTGTCTTTTCGGACGCGACGGCGAGCCTGTACAAGGAGTTTGAGGTGGTCAAGGTCGGCCGGCGGGGCCAGAGGCAGCAGCGCGTGCTCGGTCAGCCCCCCGCGCCGCCGCCGCCGCCGCCGCCGCCTTTCGCCGGGCTTCTCTCAGCCCTCGCGCCGACCTTCAGGCATCGACCGGCAGCGTCTCTACCACATCGCGCGCGGCGACGACGACGAGGGCAGGGCGGACGGGCTGCGCCGGTGGGGCCTCGGCACGCTCGGCCTCGGCTGGGCGGCGCCGGGCGGGATCAAGCACCCGTCGCACTTGCTCAGCGACGTGGCGGACGCCGCCCTCGGCGGCGAGCCGTGCGCGTTTGTGCTCGCCATCCGCGACCCGCTCGAGCAACCCGCGCGCTGCAAGGAGCACTGGTACGAGGCGGCGACCAAGCACGAGGCGGCGGAGATCGTCGCGAAGATCCAGTTCCTCATCAAGCTGCACTCGGAGTCGCTCAAGCTGAGCGGCGGCCCCGCGGCGGGCGCGCACAGCCACACCGACGGCTTTGCGCTCGGGGCGGCCAGCGGCCCGACCACGTGACGACGTGACCAGGATTCCTGGATACGCGCACCCTCCCCCGAGCCTCGAGCCTCGGTACTACGTAGAGTCAAGAGTGTGTCGGAGTGGTCCAGTGCTACGTCGGAAGCCCATACCAATACATGCATAGTTGTCGACGCCTCGCGGACACCATAACACACTGCGCCGCGAGGGTTTCACAAAAACACTGCGCAAAAAAAACGCGAGCCGTCTCTCAGGAACTGCGGGGCGTCCCAACGTCGCTTGCGGGGCCAACCTCGTCCCCGTGCGCGGGGGCGCCGATCCACTGTCCAAACGCGCGGCCCCACCGCTCGAGCGCGCCCGCCTTTGCGTGCACCCATTCGCCCTGCACCTGCATCGCCCGCGCCACGGGCTGGAGGGCGACGTCGGCAGCGGCGCCAAAGTCGGACGGAGTCTCGAAGCCGAGCCCGTAGCGCGCGCCCAGCACGGCGGCCGCCGCGGAGCCGAGCGACAGCGCGGTGCCCCAGCCCAGCGCCCGCGCGGCGGTGCGCATGGCGAGCGCCTCCGCCTGCGCCGTCGGAGGCTTCTCGCCCGACTTTTCGAGCACGTCGAGCGCGGCAGACGTGTCGAACGTGCGCATGCCGAGCGCGACACCACCCGCGAGCGCGAGCGCCGAGACGGCCGCGTAGCCCGCGAAGAATAGCCTGGAGACCCGGGCATCCGCCGGCGTCAGCGGCGCGTCCCAGTCGATCTGCTGCGGCCAGTCGTCGTCGCCCAGAGGCTTCGGCTTTGCCGCGCCGCGCACGCCGAGCCACACGGACGGCCCGACCACCGCGACGACGCTGGCCCCGGTGAGGATGAGACCGTCGCGGCTGATTCGCATCATCGGCAAGCAGCGCGCGCTGGAGGCGTGACGGCGTCGCCGTCTTCTTTCTTCATTGAGCCGAGAAGAAAAGAAAGAGGGCCGCTACCAAACCCGAGTACCGGTCTCCTAAGCATAGATAGAGGCTCAAGTGATAATAAATAAGTACACACATGACGACATACACATACAAGAAAGAAGGAAAATCTCTCTCCACATACACATACACAAATCATATCTCTCACGACACACGGGCACCCGGGCACCGGGTGGAGCGGCGGCGGCGGCGGCAGCAGCACGCGCGGGCGGATGGATTCGGACGGGGCGGAGCAGCGACCGCCTGGGCGGCCGCTGCTCTGTCTGCCAGAGCGCGCCGTCTGCGCAGCTCGAGCGTGGTCAGGTGCAGGGAAGCGTGGCGGCGCGGGGACGCCCGTTAATTCTGCTTTGGCGCCAAAGCTTGTGACGAGTTTTGCCACGAAAAGTCTGCCTCTGCTAAATCCTAAAAGGGGGCTACTGGGGCGGCCAAATTCACACCTACCTCGCAACCCTGTCTGCCTGCACGTCTCGCGCGCGCGTGAACAGGGCTCCAGGCCCCAAATGACGTGTGAGTGTTAGAGTTGTTTGGGGGAGATTGCTAAAAATCTCTCTCTCTCTCCTACCTCGCGGGACTACTTATGTTTTCGTAAACGTAGTCGTGGCCCCCCGCTACGTCGCACGACTGCGACTGGGTAGCGGGGGGCTACAACCAGCATCCGAGGGGGACAGGGTCCCCCAAAACACACAACCCAAGGGACTACACGAAACGATTTCTTCTGGTCGCCGACTCCTCTCGGCCGGTTGCTTGGTCGTCGAGGAGAGAAGGTGAGCACCACCACGGACCCGCTGGCTCGGACATGCCGCGGCCGCGCGCTACGATCGCCGTGCCTCTGCTCCTGTCCCTCGCGGGCGCGGCCGCGCACGACCACGACTGTGTCCACGACAAGGTCCGCGCCCGCGCGCCCGCTCCGGTCGTGGTTCCACAGTCGCCTTTGGCACAGCGGCGGCGCGGGCGGCGGCGGCTGGAGGCTGCCCCGCCGGCGCTCCGCATCCTATTCGACACCGACACGCTCGTATCGGACGAGCGCTCGTGCCGAGCAGCGGGCCAGGTGGTTGCTGTGGGCGACTCTCACGGCTCACCGTGCGGGCCGAGCTCCGCCGACGACTGCGACTACACGTGCCGCGGGAATGACGTGTTGCGGGAGAGCCACACGGCGCGCCTGACGCAGGAGCTGCTGCCGGCGGTGGCCGGCTGGTTCGGCGCCGCCTTCGACTTTCGCGACCACATCCCGCGCCCCGAGCGCCTCGTCGTCGACGCGAGCCGCGAGTGTGGCTTCGGCGGGCCGGTTCGGATCCCGTCGGACCTGGGCTCGCCCGGCAAGCGGGACGCCGACCTGATCGTGCTGGTGACGGTGCGGCCGATGGCGCCCGGCTCGGCGACGCTCGCCTTCGCCGGCTACTGCCAGACCGACGAGGGGACGCCCTCGATCGCCACCGAGAGCGGCGTCCACCGCTCGTCGAGCCCCCGACCTCTCCTGGACGTGTCCATTGACGCGGGGACGTGCCCCACAGGCGTGCCGTACTCGCCGCGCCGGCCCATCCTCGGCCACGTCAACATCCGGCCGAGCGTGCTCACGGGGATGGCGGAGGAGGAGTGGGGATCGCCGGCGGCCGTCGACCGGCTGATGAAGCTGCTGCTGCACGAGGTCTTGCACGAGGTCGGCAATCCCCTCTTCGTGGGCCCTTCCTGGACACGTCCTGGGCCCTCCCTGTAGGTCTTCCACGTGCTCGGCTTCACCGCGGACAAGCTCGCCGAGTGGCCCTGCCCGCGCACGCCCCTCTTCAACCGGCACCAGAGGTACGACTGGCGGCCGAGGGACTGCCCCGCGGCGGGAGGCGTCCCCGGCGTCGAGCCGGTCGGAACCTTCCGCCGGGAGCACAACGGAGCGGCATACGAGGTGCGGGGCGTGCGCACGCCGGTCGTGCTCGCAAAGGCGCGGCACCACTTCGACTGCCGCTGCGGAGACGCCGGAGAGAGCGACTGCATCGAGTGCGCCTCCCCCGACTCTGGCGCGGCATGTCCGCGAGGCGAGTGAGACATGTTCTGGACACGGCCTCGCAGGTACATCTCTCTCGAGGACTCGGGCGGCGAGGGCGCGGCGCCGGCGGAGCGGCAGGGCGGGCGGAGGGGGCGGCCTGAGGAGTGCGGCTTGCGTTTTGCGGTAGGCACGGCCTCGAGCCACTGGGAGAAGCGCGTGCTCTACAACGAGGTCATGTCGGGCACCGTCAACACGGCGAGCTGACCCGAAGCCGGACCCAAACCCAAGCCCGAGCCCGAACCCGACCCCTACCCCTAAACCACCCTACCCCTAAACCGAACCGCCTCCTGCGCAGCAGAGCTGCACCGCCCCTCCTGGCCTCCGTCCTCTCCGCCGCCCCTCTGCCTCTTCTCCTCTCGGGCCGCCCCGCCTCGGCTGCGGACGGTGCCCCACCTCCTTCTCCCCGCCGCAGGCCACCTCGCCCATCTCCAACATCACGCTCGCCCTATTTGAGGACTCGGGCTGGTTTCGGCCAAACTACGGCGTCGCGGCGCGCGAGTGCTTTAACAAGAGGCAGTACTGGTTCCTTTGCGAATCACTTAATGAGTTATCACTAGGCGCCCGAGTGCTTCTTCGACCCCTCCTGGTGCGGCCTGCCGGGCGGGGAGGGGACGCGGCCTCGCAAGCCGCTGCTCTGGGGAGCGGGGCGCGGCTGCGGCTTTGTGATGGGCGCGTGCGACGGAGACGCGTGGCGGGGCGACTTGGGCTACTTCTGCACCGACTACAGCCACGCGCGCGGCTGCACGGTCGGGCGGCGCGCCGTCGGCCGCTGCTCGCGCATGGTCTACTCGGCGGATCTGCCGCGACAGTTCCAGTACTTTGCCGACGCGCGCGTGGGCGGGCAGCGCTCCGAGGACTATTGCCCGGTGTGGGAGGCCTTCTCAAACTACGGCTGCGGCGAGGGCGGCGAGGAGGGGGCGGACATGGCGAGGCTCAAGGCGGCACAGCGCGGCGAGGCGCGCTGCGAGGGGTGCCGCTGCGCCGCGACCACGCTGTGCAACTTGTCGCACTCGGACTGCGGCGCCGGGCGCGAGTTTGGCTGCTACGAGCACCGCTGCCTCTCGCCCACGCGGCTGCAGATGCGGGTCGGCAACACGTGGTTCGACTGCGCCGAGCAGCCGACGCCGAGCCGCATCTCGCTGCCCGGCTACGCGGGCGAGCTCGAGTGCCCGCCCGCCGCGGAGTTGTGCGCGAGCGCGGCCGAGCTAGGCTGGCCCGACCTCCGCTCCGTCGAGCCCGCGTCGGGGCCGGCCGGCGGCGGGACCGTCGTCACCATCCGCGGCGCCGACTTGGGCGCGGCCGACTCGCGCGTGGTCCTCTGCGGCGTCGAGGCGTCGGGGGTGCGCCCGCTCAACGTGAGCGACGTTGGCGGCGGCTTGCGGGCTAGGCTGGGCGCGCTCGTCGACTCGGACGGCGCCGAGGTGCTCGGAGACACCTCGTGCAACGTGCGCGTCTCGCGCAGCGGCGGGCGGTACGACGAGCTCACCGCGGCCTTTGTGTACGTCGGCCCGCCCGCGCCGCCGCCGGCGCAGGAGCCGGTCGACCTCTCGGGCGGCTGGACCTCGCAGAAGGTCCTCTCGGTCTCGCTGCGCATCTGGCCGTACGTGATGACCGGGCTGACGGTGCTGCTCACGCTCAACTGGTGCTACGTCATTGTCACGCAGTGCCGGGCGCAGTCGCGGATCGCGAAGGCGTACGGCGGCGGCGGCGGCTTCGTCCGCCAGGGCTCGAGCAGCCGGCTGCGCCGGCGGGGCAGCAGGGCGCGGCCCGACCCCGGGTTTGGAGGCATCGAGACCGCAGCGTCCGGAGAGGCGGTGGACTGGGACTGACGGGTCACCTAAAATGTAGTACGTTTCGAGGGTGGTATGCGCACCTTTTCGGGGGTTCACGCGCGCGCGAGACGTGCAGGCTGCAGGGCCTGGGGTTGCCAGGTAATCGGGCGGTTCACGCAAAACACCCTCTTGAAACACTTTGGAACAACAAAAACAAAAAATGCCGGTGCAAACACGAACGAGGGAAGAAGGGAGAAGGACAGATCGAGTCCACTTGGAGCCAGGCAGATTTTTCTTCTTCCTCGAGTCGCTTAGGCGGCTCCGGTGGTGAGCCGGTGTGTGTGCCAGTCCGCGCCAGTCCGCGCCCTTGTCGTGCCAGTGTGCTGTGAGAGAGGCTGTGGGTGGAGAATTCTTCCTCGCAACGATGAGCGCCGGCTCTCAGTTTCGCGCCGCTCGGTGGTTTGTCCTGAGCCTGCTGTCGACCCGCAGCCTCGCACTCGCGCCACCCGCCGCCGCCGGCCCTGCGAGTGCGATCGTCAGCCTTCCGCGCCGCTCGGCCGGCGGCCGATGCGCTGCAACGAGCGGCGACTCGACGCTGCAGCTCTCCGCCATGGACCCGCGCGTGGTGAGCGTGACGCTGGACAAGGTGACCGGCATCGACTTTGGCTGCGACCTGTCGCTCTGCTGGCCCTACGTGCTGAGCCTCACGCCTGGGGGCGCCGCCGAGCGCCTCGGAGAGCTCCGCGTCGGCGACCAGCTGCTGACTGTCTCGGGCGAGTCGGTCGTGGGGCGGCCTGTGGCCGAGGCAATGTCCGCCATCGCCGCGGCGGAGGGCTCGCAGGTCTCGATGGTCTTCTTCCGCGGCTCGAGGGAGTCGCTGCAGGCGCTCTGTGATGTCGCGCGCGGGCCAGCCACCGTCACGCTCACGCTGCAGCGACCGGGACAGCCGGACGAGGTGCTGAGCTTGCCGTACGGCTGCAACCTGCGCGATGAGCTCGTCAAGCGCAAGATCAACGTCTACCAGTCGCTCACGCGGTGGACCAACTGCAACGGCAAGCAGCTCTGCGGCACCTGCATCGTCGACGTCCCCGAAGGGGTCGAGAGCTGCACGCGGCGATCGCTCGACGAGGCGTCGACGCTGCGCGAGAACCCGCCCACGTACAAGCTCGCCTGCATCACAAACCTCTACGGCGATGCCACCGTCAAGCTCATGCCCAAGGTGAATCCGGCGCAGTGGACGCGCTAGAGGGTGAGACGCTGTCGACCATTGTTGGTGATGGTGTGTAAATAACATGACACAGTTTATGAGGGTCCCTTTTCACTCATGTAAACGGCTGGTGATCTTCGTCCGTGCAACGCCGGACTCCACACGCCCAGGGGGGTTTTCTCGTCACTCCGGCGACGACGACGAAATCGTCGCTCGTCTCCGCAGAGCGACTGAGGGGCTCACGCAGGCTCCTCTGCAAACGCCCGCGCCGCGCAGAAGGGGGCTCTCGTCGTCATTGGTCACACTCTTCACAGAGAAATCGTGCTCGACAGCGTCTCCGCCCCAGCGCGAGCGCGGGAACGCGCACACCGCAGCCTCCCTCAGAGCGGGTTGCAGGCGAGACCCCGAGTCGTCAAAACAGTCACCGTAAGATGACAAGAACACCTGGCACCCACGCCACGGCGCGCGTCCGCCGTCCGCCCCCCCGCGCCGGCACACAGTTCCACGACGTCGCCCGATCTTGCGGGGGGCAGTGAGATGCCCGTCCCGAGAGACTCCAGTTGCAGCTGGTCGATGCCCGTACATTTTGGCCACAAAGACTCCTACCACGGGACCCTGCAACGCGCGCTCACGCAGCCGTGGGGTCTCCGGCGCCTTCCGAGCAGGAGAAGCGCTCGAAGAAGCGAAGCGGGTGTGCGTAGACGTCTTCCTTGATGGCCTCGCAGAACGCCTCGGCTTCTGCGAGGCCTGCACTCTCGGCCTGCCCCGTCCCAGACAGCAGGCACTTTGTGTCCCCGTTCGTCCAAGCAAACGCAGTCAGGAACGTGGCTGCCTCGCCATGCGGCGCCTCTTCCTCGCCACCACCACTCGAGGCGGCGGTCCATGCGATTGGAGTCGCCTCCATCGAGAGCGCCGCGTCCCCTGCATACCGCAGCGTCTTTTCGAGAATCGGGTTCGTGAAGAAGCGGTTCGCCGAGAAGGAGAGCGTGATCGTAAATCCCGCGTCGGTGTCGCTGAGCGCGCTAACCTCGAGCGCAGTAAGGTGCTCCAAGATGCTGGCGTCACGCGCGCTGATGTACTGCTCGAGCAGCGGGTGGCCCTGCAACGCACACATCCAAAAGCCCGGGATGCGTTTGGCCGCGACGCCGCGCTCTCGCAGGAGCGGCGCCCGCTGCTGCCGGCCCTCGCGCTCGAGGTCGGCGGCCCGCTTTGCGAAGGTGTCGTTGACGGCGTCGAGCCGCTCTTGCGCGTCCATGACGCAACGTAATGACGTGTCCATGCCGTCCCACAAGCTAACCGGAGAGGAGAGGAACGAGCGCGTGAAGACGCCGTGGGTCCGGGTCGTGTTTTTCTCCCTGCGCGCGGGCCTTCTAGGCCCGCGGGTAGTCTCCCCCCATCCCCAGGGCCTCCAGGGCTCGCACCTCAACCTCTCACAGACCAGCGCATAGCGCCATCGCACGTATTTTCTTCTCATAACAAGGCCTGTGAAGACGCCGCCCCGGCTGTCCATTCACAGACTCTCGACGTTCTATATCCTTGGCCGCGTTGGGTAGCGAGGATTGGTGTGACGCGGTCCACGTGTTTTCTGACGGCCGACCGTCAGTGCACGGACTTGGCCGACTTGCCCCTTCCACCAATGCGACAAACACGAGACCTAGCGCAAGGGTGGGTTGGATGGGGCTCGCTGCGAGCAAGGGCTGTGCAAGAAGCCGATCCCCGTATAGTCCGCCCCACTCCTCCCCATCGGGTCGCACAAGGCGGCCACGCCTCGCAGATTCGTTTCCCCCGCCTGGGTCAGGCGCGCGGGGCATCTCCCGGGTCGCTCGACATGCGATCCGGAGAGTGGCCGCTACAACTCGAGTATGCGAAGGAAAGAGCGGGGGCCCTCGGTCCGGCCCTCCGCGGGGGGAAGGGCATTGCGGGGTCCCCACGGGCGCCTCTGTCCGGCCCTCCCGAGGGCGGGAGGGGAGCAAGGGGGTGGGGGGATCGGGGCGGTGGGAGGGGTCTCAGTTTCGTGTGTTTTGCTACGCTTGCCTTTCGCGGGGAGCGAGGGGCCTTAGAACGTGTGCTAGCGCAGTGTGTGTGGCGCCCGCTCCGCGCTCGACGGCTTCCCCTGCCCTCCTCCCTCGAGGCAGCGAGCCAAAGAGCACACCTGTCATCTCACCGCTCCGTCAGGAGAGTGGCCCCTCCGATATATCGCGCCTGAGTAGAGCGCCGTCCCGGTATGTAGCGCGGTCCGCGGCGAACGTCGAACCTCGCTACATATCATCCGATGGGGAGGGGAGGGGTCTCACTCTCAGTTTCGTGTGGCTAAAAAAATTGCTTTAGAAGAAAAACGAGCACGCATATTCTCCCCCCTCCATTCTCTCCCCCTTGGCGCGGGCGCCCCACTCCCCCCAGCCCCTGTATCGCGTACTAGCTGTGGCTACCGTAGGCCACACTTGCGTCGCCGGGGGTTTCCTGCCCTAGGTGGGAAGCTGGCCGCCGATCCTAAGACCCATCGACCAGGGTTTGCTAGATCGCGCGGGGTGAATGAGTGATGAAGTTAGTGCCTTGGTGTCCGTTCCCCATAATGGCTTCCCCTGGTCTCTAGCGACCACGAATGAGAGCTCTCACTCCCAGGGTACTCCCGCGCATCTCGGCTCCCTTATCCCCCCCCTCTTCCCTCCCCTTTCTCTCTCCGAGATGACCCGTGCGCTACGTGCCAAGGTTCGGTCCTCGGGGAGGGGGGATTGGCGGTGTGTCCTCGTGAGTTGTTTGTCGATGGACGCCCAACAGTTTCGATTTCCCTCCTTAGCGCCCCGGGTAGAGCGTGGCCTCCCCTGGAGCCTGCCACGCCCGTTCTGTCTAAGCCCAGGGTTCAGCTTTCCAGTTGATCCTTATCGGACTGGTGAGTTCCTTCTCGCTGTCAGTGTGACGCCCCGGCAGTCATTGGCGGCGGTGCTACACACACTATGCCTGGATTCGTTTTCTCCAAAGGAGTGTTTTGTTTTGACAAGATTTTATGGGCTAGCTATCTCGCAGTACATGCGCACGAGCTTAGCGTATTGTTGCACTATGCACATAGCGGTTTAACAGGAAAGAAATTTTCGCCGTGCGGAAGCTCTCTTGTGTTGTAAGGCTGCTGTTTTCTCAGGGCGCGGGGGGTCGCGCAGTGGGCAGTGCGTGAGCAGCCGCGCGGGCGTGTGTGAGTGTATTAGCTTTCCAGTTGATCCTTATCGGACTGGTGAGTTCCCTCTCGCTGTCAGTGTGACGTCCAGGCAGTCATTGGCAGCGGTGCTACACACACTACGCCTTCATTCGTTTTCTCCAAGTAGGAAAGAAATTTTGTGTCTCGTCATGATGTTTTTCTTTTTTTGCTTATGGCAGTAAAAAGAAACGGAACTGTGTGCGACAGGCGCGGGCTCGGTCGATATCCAATACTTCGACTCACATGTTCACTGCTGCGGTGTGTGCCCGGGAAGGCGCGGCGGCGGGATGGATTGAGAAGGTCTCAGAGAGACTGCAGGCGTGCAGAGGCGCGCGCTGCAGTGTCTCTGATTGGGCTGCTGGCGGTGTGAGCGCGAGACGGCGTGGTGAGGCGAGGGGCAGGCTGTTGTTGCGGGGTGCGGGCAGCATCGTCGAGCGCAGTGCGTGTGGTGAGTGTGCAGGCAGGCTGGCAGTCTGTGCTGTAGACCGGAACGGATGAGCGGGCGCGCGCGCGCGCGCGCGTGCGGGCGTGCGTGCGCGGCTTGCGCGGTGCAGGACCTGCGTCGTACTCGCGGCGCGTCCTGGTACTGCCGCTTGTGAGATGCCAGAAGCAGTGTGCAGAGCCTGCACAGGGCGCAAAAAGGCGAGGTAGTGCTGGTGAGGTGTGCTGCGGTGCGCGCGTCGCGGCGTGAGTGGACGAGCGGCTGGCTCTGGTAGTGCGAGGGGCGCGCAGCTGGTGCGGGCGGCGCGGGACGGCCATGGGGCGCCAGCACAGGGCTTGCGCCCATGACACAGGCTTCTGGGCGATGCGCGTGTGTTTGCGTGCGCGCGGGGACGTACGCGCAGTTTTCACGCGGTGTGCGTGGAGAAGGGCATGAGGGGCGCCGGCCGCGCGCGCGGCTCGGCGTGTGCGAGTGCGTGGTTCGTGTGGTTCGGTGCCCGAAGGCGACTGACCAGTCTTGCTGCCATCGCGGAACGAAGGCTTTAGAAGAAAGGTGGGTTTCGTGTGGCTAATGCTTGCCTTCGGGGAGGGGCGTCAGAAAGTGTGCTAGCGCAGTCGAGTGCCGAGTGGCGCCCTGCCACACCTGCACCGTCACCGAGCTCCACCTCTCACCGCTCTACAACGCAAACACAATTGTTATTTCTGTCACAATACACGCAAAACACCCACGCGTGTTATCCGTGTTTTTTTGCGTCTGGAGATCCGCGCGCCCTCTGCTCTCTCTCGCTCCATGTCTCGCTCTCTCCCCGAGCCGACTCGGTCGCCGCTACACGGCGTCGGGCAAGCCGCCCTCGCGCCGTCTCGCGCCCCCAAGCTCGCCCTCGAGGATCTGGATGTGCTCCTATTCACAGCCGGGCCGCAAAGTGTGACGAGAGAGGAGGTGAGAACGCCACTCACGCAAGCGGCGCTGCGCGACGCTCCTCGAGTTCGCGAATCCGAGCGACGTAATCGTCGTGCTCCGCGTCGATGCGCTGCTTCACCAGCCCGCGCCGCCGCCGCTCCCACAAGCGGTTCCACCGCTTGAGCCCCGAGCCCCGCGGCCCGCGGCCCGCGGCGCCGTAAGCGCCCGTCAGCCGCTTGAGCAGCGCCACCCAGCCGCCCTCGCGCCACTCCTCGTCGACGGGCGCCATCTGCGGCGGGTCGCGCAAGTGGAGCACCTCATTCGCGACGAAAGTCTGGAAGCGGTCCGCGTAGAGCGGCGGCGGCATCGCCGAGATGCCGTCCGAGTCGGCATGCCTGCGGCGCACGAGGCTGGGTGAGAGGGAGGAGAAAGGCTTGCGGCCCCACCGCAGCCGCGCCGCATCGCGAGGCAGTACAACGCGCGGAGCACGATGCGCTGCAGCCGCCAGCGCAAGGAGAAGTGCTCGAGCACGTCGATGATGCCGAAGAAGTAGACCTTCTGCCGGTCGCGCGAGATGAAGGCGGTGCCGCCGCTCTGGCGAACGAGCTCCGCGAGCTGCGCGTGCCTGCGGGGGCGGGGCGCCTCGGCTCAGCGTGAGGGCGGCAGCGGCGGAGGGGGACGGGGAGGGGCGGCGGCTGGGGGGGGGGGGGGGGTGGCGGCGGCGGCGCGGCTCGCACTTTTGCTGCGGGAGCATCGTCGGTGGCGGGCGGTAGATGCCGAGGAGGAGGGAGTAGTCGAGCAGGCTGAGCCGGCGGAGCAGCGCCGTGTCTGCCGAGATGATCGACCAGAGCTCGTCGCGGTCTGCGGGCTCGAGGTCCGTAGCCATGCCGATGTCCATCCACTCCCAGTCGCGCAGCGTGTTGTAGATGTTGGAGACGGTGTTGGTCTGGTGCAGCTGCCACGCCTTGAGGGCGCGCCGGTTGGCGGTGGCCCCCTTGAGGTCGAATGAGAGCTGCGGCTTTGCGGGGAAGAAGTTGCGCATCACCACGAAATAGACCTTGCCCGCCCACGGCCAGCGCAGCCGCATCGAGTGGCAGGAGAGGTAGCGCAGCAGCGAGGCGCCGCCGCGCGCCTGCACGTGTTGCTTGTACGCCGGTAGGATGTGCATGAGCGCGTCCTTCTCGCGCCGCGTCACCTGCTTGACGATGTAGCCCGTGTCGCGCCCGTCGGTGTGCTTGACCCAGTAGAAGAAGGAGCCCGAGGCGCCTGCGCGTGCGGAGGCGGGGGGGCGAGCCTTGGCTCGGCGAGGCGGGGGGGCGAGGGGCGAGGGGCGCGATGCAACGGGCGAGATGGCGAGAAGGCGCGAGGGGCGAGGGGGCGCGAGGCCACCCTCCGAGACGGACTCGCCGAGCAGCCGGTAGGAGCGGCGCGACGGGTGCTGCAGCTCGGGCAGCAAGCTCGCGAAGGCGGCGGCGAACGCCTTCGGGCTGATGCCGAAGGCGGCGCGGATGGCGCGGAAGTGCGCGATGGCGTAGTGCTGCACGCGAGGGTTGAGGCTGTGCGAGAAGGCGAGGGTGCGGCGCGGCGTCTGCTGCAGCGCCGCGTGAGACAGCGGCACCTCCGCCGCTCGCTCGGGCGAGACGGGCCCACCCCCGGCTTGGGCACTGCCGTCAGAAGCCTGCGTCGGCGAGGCTTGCGCGGGCGGGGCTTCGGGCTGCGAGCTTTGCCGCGTCTCGCGCTCGGCCAGCTCGGAGATCGCCTTGGTCACGCCGAGGACGAGGTTGGGCGAGGTTGGGCGAGGTTGGGCGAGGTTGGCCGAGGTTGGGCGAGGTTGGGCGAGGTTGGGCGAGGTTGGGCGAGGTTGGGCGAGGTTGGGTGCGGTTGGGCGAGGTTGGCAGCAGATCGCCTTTGTGACGTCGAGGACGAGCTCATAGCGGAGCTCCTCCTTGAAGCCCGCCTACCAACACATGGCCGCGGACGCGTCGCGGACGTGTCGTGGGACGTGTCGTGGAGGGCGGCGCCTCCTTCGCCTCCGCCACGTGCGCCTTCGCCGCGCCCCATCCCGCCGCCTCCTTGCCGCCCTCGCCGCCGCCGGCCACGAGCGGCTCGGCGAGCGAGAGGCGTGCCTAGGGTTAGGGTTAGGGTTAGGGTTAGGGTTAGGGTTAGGGTTAGGCTCGGCGAGCGAGAGGCGTGCCATCGCGCGCGAGGAGGGCGCGCGAGAGCGGCCCTTAGCGCCGCACCGCTGCGGGACGCGGTTGATGAGCAGCCAGCCTACAGGAACGTTCCAGGAAAGGTCTAGGAAAGGTCTAGGAAAGGGACGCGGTTGATGAGCAGCTAGCTTGGCGGCGCGGGGACGGGGGCGGGGGGCGTGAGAGGCGGCGGGTGTGCGGCGCTCGTTTGAGCCGTGAGGGCCGTGCCAGCCGACACGCGGCCGAGACGGAGCTGAGACGGAGACGAGGTGTGGCCGAGGTGTGGCCGAGATGTCGCCGAGATGTGGCCGAGACGCAGCGCACCGAGGAAGGCGAAGACGGGCCGGCCGGCAGTCAGGGCGGCGACGAGGCGGATGAAGACTCCGCGCCCGACCTCGGTGAAGAGGCGGAAGTTGGCGTACGAGGCGGTCAGCGCGCCGAGCAGCGCGCCGTACAGCAGCAGGTAGAGCAGGCAGTGCTCCATCACTCGCTGCCGCGCGAGCAGCGAGATCGGGCGGCTCTCCTAGGGTCCGGGTTAGGGGTAGGGTTAGATCGGGAGGCTCTCCTGCGCGGAAGCGGCGCGAGGAGTGGGTCCGACACCGCCCACCGCCGCCCGCAAGGGCGGATACGAGGCGGCTGTGCAGGCGCCTTGTCGTGCGAGAGGAGCCACGCGACGACGGAGTAGAGGGTCCCGCCCCCGAAGACGAAGAGGCAGAAGGGCGCGTACACGAGGCTCACCGTGAGGGTCTGCAGGTTGAGCGAGCCGGAGCCGTCGCTAGAGGTGCAGAGCACGCTCGTGTCGGAGAGGGCGAGCGCCCACAGCGCCGCAGCCAGCAGCACGGCAATGTGGTAGAGCGGCCGGCCGGTGGTGGTGCGGAAGGGGTTGTGGTACACCACGATCAGGTCGACGTACATGAGCAGCCGCCAGCAGTTGGCGCCCATGTCGGCCGCCAGGAACGATACGAAGAGCGGGAGGTAGGCAGCGCAGATGGCGTGCTCGACAACGTCCGGGTCGTCCTCCGCGACGCCCGCCGGCAGCAGCCCCGGCGGCAGCGGGAGGTGGATCGCCGCGTCGCTCGCCGACGGCGATCCGAGCAGCGCAATCGCGACGAATCCCGCCGACGCGTAGAGGTCGTACAGCGACGAGTACAAAAACTGCCAGCCAGGCGTTCGCCGCACGTCGGGGAGGATGTAGTAGGTCACCAGCAGCAAAATGGAGCAGCAGCAGCTGAGGCTGCCCCACACGAGCAGGTCCGTGTGCGCCGCCGCGTAGAACTGCGCAAACAGCGTGGGCATGCGGCGACCGCGGTGATGACTGTTGCTCGCGCGCCGGGAGGCCCGAGCCGGGCGCCTGCGGCGCTGCGCAAAGAGGAGCTCGCCGACTGGCGGCGCGCAACCGACCGTATCGGTCTCCGGCCCGACGGCGAAGAAGAAAATCGCGACTCGAGCACCGGATAGAATGGATTCCGCATGGTACGGGACCCCTCGATCGTCTCCCACCGCCTCCGGGTCCTCGCGGCGGTCCGCCAGCGGGTCCTCGCCCGGCGGCGCGCCGGCGTCAGCCAGCCACGATCATGGCAGCGTCGACGGCCTCGCTCATGTGGTGCAGAGAGAGCTGAAACCGTCCGCACGCCTCGAAGACGTCGTAACGTCCCGCAGGCGCAGCTCCCTCCGATCCCCCGCTAACGGATCTTAACCCACCTGTAACCTCTCTTTATGGAATTCCCGAATCCCGTGCCGTGTGTAGCTCCCAGTGTGGACGCACGAGACGCCGTATCGCGTATGCGACGGACGGACCCTTGTAGCGTGCCAATGTATCCTTACTTGTGATGCTTGGATGTGTGAATCGGAGACAAACTAGTTCCCCACACACGAACAACACAAATCTCTCTCTCTCTCACGAACGATCAAACAAAGCCTAGAGAACACACCGCAAGTCCGCACTCTCCCTTTTCTCCTAGGAATTCGCGTAGCTCGCGCGAATCTCCCGCTCTACCCACCTTGTAACCTCACAACATGGAATTCCTACTCCACGCCGTGGTCACCATGCCTCTCCCTAGGCCTCTCCGGGTTTTTGTCTGGCCGAGTCCGTCCGAACCACCGTGTCCCTCACTTCACACTCTCTCTCTCTCCGTCGGTCCTCACGAGTGTCGAGTCTCGTCAGGGGGCGCCCGAGACGTTTTCATTTTCGGTCTTTTCGTCCTAGAATAGAGCTATCAGAGGTGGATCAATTAACGAGCGAGCCGCGCATCGCGCAGCTGGCATCGCGTTACCGCCGGGACCCGGCGTCGCTCGCACGGAGTCAACCCGAGATGCTGGGGCGAGCCTCGGCGAGACTGCGTCAACTGCTCCCACAGCACACCAGCAGGCATGTGTGCAGGCTGGAAGTACCTCGCCAGCTAGCTCGCCAGGCCGTGCACTGGGGGAGTGTTGCCACAGCCTCGATGCCAGCCAATTCGTTCTGCGGACGAGTGTGTATCAGGTGTGTACTACCCCCGCCCCCTCTCTCTCTCTCTCTCTCTCTCTCTGTGTGTGTGTGTGTGTGTGTGTGTGTGGTGTGTGTGTGTGTGTGTGTGTGTGTGGTGGTGGTGGGGGGGGGTTAGGTTAGGGGCAACCGCGAATTCTTTTCGCACGTGAGCCGGTGTGTGTGCCAGTCCGCGCCAGTCCGCGCCCGTGTTTTGCTTTGACCGCGCAAGATAAAGGGTGGCTAAGGGCTCTGCACGCAAGGCGCCCGCGTCGCAGACGCGGTACCATTGACAAATCTGCAATATACCCCCACACGAACAAATAGCAAAATCCGAATACCGTGCACAAACTGCGTGATCTGCGCCGTGCAAGCCTTCAGCTGGTGCCAAGACATCCGTAAAGTTGAAAGCAGAACGTCCGCCAAATCCGTGCTTTCGCGCAACTTGAGGGGAAGCCGCTGACGTGCCCGTGGCGCGCGGCCGCCTCCCGCGCAGCACCGCCGCTGCGGAATCGGATCGATCCCATGGAGGAGGAGGGCGCAGTCGGCCAGCGCAGCAGGCGGAGTCCCTCCCCGCGCCGGAGCCCCCCTGCAGTCGAGGGAGTCCTCGTTGGCGATGAAGGTGGCGACATCGAATCGCGGCCGACACACGTCACGTGGGAGGAATGGGCGATGAGCGGGAACGATGCGCGCTACGACGCCGACTCCGCCGTGCTCGTGGCCGCCAAGCAGAAAGCCGCGCTCCAGGAGCACGCCAAGATGCAATGGCTCGCTTGCTTCGATTCAGCTCTCTCGGCAGCAGAAGTGGGGCTGGAGCGGGTGGGGGTGGATGCCGATTGAGGGGGAGCGTCTCCAGCTGCGCCCTGTGGCAGCTGCGCCCTGTGGCAGCTAGTCGAGGGACTTGGTAGTTGTGACCCCCCTGAGTGAGGACAGGAGAGAGAGAGAGCGTTTTGTGGTGTTGGTGTACGCAATAACGGGACAGGGTGGTTGTTCTCTCTATCTCCTCTTCTAGCTCTTAGCATGAGCTGCGCCCGGTGTCCGACCCCTTTTGCGCAGCAACACCTTAAACTTTTAGGCCCTCCAAATTCGGGTCGGAGCGTAGCGGAGTGGGCCCCGAGTTTGAAAAGGGCGACGGACGCTTGCGTCCTAGCCTCCAACAACGCCTCCCCGGCGCAGAGGGGCCCCCGGAGGGATGCACAACCGCTCCACGCCACGCCGCTTGCGGCGGTCCTCTTCCCAGCTCCGCTGAGAGCCCGTGTGGCGATAGAATTCTTCCGTTCGAACTGGGCACGAGCCGCGTCCGCGCTTGCCGCCCGGCTGCTGCCTCGTTCCACGCCCACTCTTGCAGCCCCGATGGTCACCAAGGCCAGCTCCAAGGCCAGCAAGGCCGGCTCCAAGGCCGGCGAGGCCTCCGCCGGGCTGTCCGCGCCGCTCTCCGTCGCATCTGTCCGCGCGACGGAGGAGCGACTGCTCGCAGACCGGCGGCACGCGAACGAGCTGATTGACCTGCTCGCGGCGTCGGCGTCCGCGGCAGACGTGTCCGTCCGGCTCGCCGCGACGCAGGCGTGCCGCGCGCTCTTCGTGGCCTGGGCAGAGGCGGGAAGCCTCCCGCTCGGCGCGGAGGAGGCTGCCGCCGAGCCGGCGGACGAGGCTGAAGCGCGGCAGGCGTCCGCGCTCGAGGCGTACCGCGAGTGGCTGCGCGACAAGTACGACCGCTTCGTGGCGGCGCTCGGCTCGCAGCTCGGCGCGGCGGCGGAGTCGCCCGAGCTGCGCGTGCTCGCGCTCGACTCGCTGATGCTGCTCGCCTCGGCGGAGGTGCGCCTCGCGCGGCCGGGCGCCGCCTGCCCGTACTACGCGGCGCTGGGCGCCTCTCGCGGCGCCCTCGGGGCGGGCATGCTGGCGATGGCCTCGGCCAAGGCGGCGCTGCCTCCGCCCCTCCTCGAGCGGATTGCCCGTGCGCATGCTTGCAAGCTCGACGTCGGCCTGCACCTGCTCCGGCACGTGCAGCGCCTCGCGCGCCCGCAAGCGGCGGCCGCGGACGGCGGCGGCGGCGAGCGCGCGGAGCGGCTGCTGCAGCTGCTGCTGCTCGTCACTCCCCCGGCGGAGGACGTCCTTCCCGAAGAGGCGCCCCTCCTCGTGCCGCCCGCCCAGGACCCCGCCGGCTGGCCCGCACCGGCGCGCAGCCTGCTGCAGCGCAAGCGGCACGTCAAGGAGTTCTGCGGCGCGTGGCGCGCGCTGCTCGCGCTGCCGCTGCCCGCGCGCGCGCACCGGAGGGTGCTGGCGGCCCTCCCAGAGGCGGTGCTTCCCCACGTGCCTCGCCCTCTCCGATACGCCGACCTCCTCTCGAGCGGCTACTCGCGCGGAGGCGAGATGTGGCCGAGATGTGGTCGAGATGTGGCCGAGACCAGAGCCTATGTAGCCGAGATCAGAGCCGGCCTCCTCTGCGGCGTCGCTGCCCCTCCCTCCCAGTGAGTGGTGTGACGCGGCCGAGGCTTGGCAGCCGTCGAGATCTAGCCGAGATGCGTCTAGCCGAGGTGTAGCCGAGATGCGGCCGAGGCGTGGCAGGCGTCGACGCGCTGCTCTCGCTCAAGGGCCTCTTCGTGCTCATGACGCGCCACAACCTCGAGTACCCGCGCTTCTACACCCAGCTCTACTCCCTCGTCACCCTCCCCTCCCTCGGCGGTGCCAACCGCGCGACCTTCGCACTCGAGCTCGACCTCTTCCTCTCGTCGGCCGGCTTGCCCGCATACGTCTCTGCAGCCTTTGCCAAGCGGCTCGGCCGCCTCGCCCTCCTCGCCCCGCCGCCGGCGGCAGCGCTCGCGTGCGGCTTTTTGCGCCGCACCCGCCGCACCGGGTGGAACCTTCCCCGACCCTTCCCGGACCTCTTGCTGCAGGTGCGGCCTCGCGTACAACTTGCTGCTCCGCCAGCCCGCCGCGCGCGCGCTCATCCACCGGCCGGCCGCCGACGCCGACGCCGCCGCGGCCGAGGACCCGTACGTCGCCGCCGAGGCCGAGCCGCGCGATTGCCGCGCCTTCGACTCGTGCCTCTGGGAGGTGGACACGCTGCGGTCGCACTTTTGCCCCTCCGTCTCGTCGCTCGCCGCGCTGTTTGCACGGCCCTTCACGCAGTCCACGCCGCCGGTTGAGTTGGCGCCGCTCGCCGCGCTCTCGGCCGACTCGCTGATCCGCGTCGAGACGCAGCGCAAGCTCAAGCGGGCGCCCATCGCCACGGCGCCGGCGGAGCCGCCGCCGCGCCATGCAAAGCTGTGGGTGCCTTGACCGATGACGCCACGCGAGATTGGGGGCTGGGTCGGCCGCGTGGCCGCGGCCCACCGCCGCGGATCCGGTCCCCTCTTGTTTTTTTCGCACCGGAACACCGAAAAAACCACGTCCAGCCACACTAGTCGCGGCTGGGAGGGGCAAGTGTCGGAGTACGGAGACACTCGGCGCAAAACGGGACAACGGACGACTCAACGTACGCAACACATACAGAGACTCGATCACAGCAACGAGAGGCGGCTCATCTCGGCCGATTGGACCAGCCCGCCGGGCGGCTGGTGGGCGGCGGGTCGATGTCGGGCACCAATCGCTCGATGAAGGCGCCCGTGTCGCCCGTCAGCTTGAGGTCTTGCATGAACTGGTCGACGAAGCCCTGCGGCGCCGAGAGGCGGGGCGGGGCGTGTCCTCCGCGCGGCGAGGGGTGTGTGGCGGTGGTGTGGCGACGTGTGGTGTCGTGTGGCGATATGTGTGTGTGCGTGGTGGTCATGTCGCGTGCCTGCCGGTCGACTGGGTAGAGCACGTAGAAGGCCTTGCCGATGATATTCTCGATCGGCAGCGAGCCCCACACGTGCGAGTCCACAGACACGTTCCGGTTGTCCCCGAGCACAAAAATGGCGCCCGCAGGCACCGTCGTCAGCGGCAGCGAGTACGTCGGCGCCTCGAGCGCGTACGGCTCGTAGCGCGGCGCGCCGTTGAGGTAGAGCACGCCCGCCCGCACCTACGGGACATGTCTCGGACATGTCCGTGGACGTGTCCCGGACATGTCGTACCCGTCGCAGATGTTCAGCACCTACGGGGCATGTCTCGGACATGTCCGTGGACGTGTCTTGCGGCTCGAGGGGGTCGGAGGGTCTCCCCCCCCCGGCGCCTCAACTGTATCGCCTCCGACGGCGATCACGCGCTTGATCAGCCGCGTCCCTGCCGAGAGGGCGAGCCCGCGTCAGCCCTGCCCCGGGGAGGCTCGAGGCGGGCCGCGGTGGGAGGGGCGGCGCGTGGCGCGGGGGCGACGGGAGGGCGGCGTGGAGGGCGGTGGCGGCGCTGCGTGGCGGCGCTGCCTCGTCTCGCACGTCGCGTCCAGGAACTGTCTAGGAACTGTCTAGGAAGCGTCTAGCAGCTTTGCGCCTGGCCGCTCCTCTGCGCCCTTGGCGGCAAAGTAGGCGGCGGGGGGGCGGAAGACGACGAGCTCTCCCCGCTTCGGAAGCGCCTGCCACGCGTGTGCGCGGGACGGCCTTTGTTTGTCTGCCTGTCTGGCGTGTGTGCGTGGCGGGGACTTGCTGCAGCTGCGGTTGGGGCCGCAGTGGCGTTGGGTGCGGCGCTTGTGGTGCGGCGGCGGGCGCGCACATAGAGGCGAGAAAACTTCTCGACGGCGATCTGGTCGTTTGGAGAGAGGGTCGGCGCCATGGACTGGGAGGGGATGAAGAAGGGCTCGACCACGCACGTGCGAACCCACAGGAAGAGGCCGAGCGCCGGGATGAAGTTGCGCAGAAAGCCTTCGCCGCGCCGCCGCCACACCTCCGCCGCCGCCAGCGCGCCCTCGCCGCGACCGAGCGGTCGACGCGCCTTGGTTCGGCGCGCGGCTGAGTTCGCCTTCACCCTGCGGATTGGTTTTGGCGAGGGATGCTGCAGCTTTGCGGCGAGCGGCGCAACAACTCGGCGATGTCGCAGCGGCTGTCGCAGCGAAGCCCACGCCGGCGCGAGCGCAGCGGATCCGACGGCGGGCAGCCCGCCGTAGATGAGGGGAAGGAGCAGCACCGCCAGGTACCGCCCCCGCCAAGATGAGTCGGGCATTCTCGGTTGAGGAAAAAATACACGCTGCGGCATCCCTCCGGGGGCCCCTCTGCGCCGCCGGGGAGGCGTTGTTGGAGGCTAGGACGCAAGCGTCCGTCGCCGTTTTCAAACTCGGGGCCCACTCCGCTACGCTCCGACCCGAATTTGGAGGGCCTAAAAGTTTAAGATGTTGCAAAAGGGGTCGGACACCGGGCGCAGCTCATGCTAAGAGCTAGAAGGGGAGCTAGAGAGACAACCACCCTGTCCCGTTATTGCGTACACCAACACCAGGGGCTGGGAGGCCTTGTGACACCTTGCCCAAGTTGGGCAAGCCTTGCCCACAAGAGCCAAGTTGGGCAAAGCGCAAGATCCGATCCTAACGTTAGGATCGGATCCTCGAATTAGGATCGAATGAGAGACGAAGCTCGCGCAACTCAATCGAGCTCCAAAATGCACTACGCTGCCGCCTCACCTCCTGCTGGGCGCTCTTCTACTTCGCTGCCGCTCCTGTGTACTGAGCTGCCGCTCTGTGCGCTCGCTTTCGCCGCTCTCCTAAGGATCCGATCCTAGCTCGATAGATCCGATCCTCGTCCGTAGGATCCGATCCTAGCTCGATAGATCGGATCCTAATTAGAGTGTGGCAAGCCCTTGCCAAGTGGTGGCACCCCTTTGCCAGAGTGTGGCAAGCCCTTGCCAAGCCCTTGCCAGAGTGTGGCAAGCCCTTGCCAACTGCTGGCAAGCCCTTGCCAGAGTGTGGCAAGCCCTTGCCAAGTGGTGGCAAGCCCTTGCCAGAGTGTGCAAGTGCCTTGCCAGAGTGTGGCAAGCCCTTGCCACGTGGTGGCAAGCCCTTGCCAGAGTGTGGCAAGCCCTTGCCAAGTGCTGGCAAGCCCTTGCCAGAGTGTGGCAAGCCCTTGCCAGAGTGTGGCAAGCCCTTGCCAGAGTGTGGCAAGCCCTTGCCAACAGGTGGCAACCCTTTGCCAGAGTGTGGCAAGCCCTTGCCAAGTGGTGGCACCCCTTTGCCAGAGTGTGGCAAGCCCTTGCCAAGTGGTGGCACCCCTTTGCCAGGTTGTGGCAAGCCCTTTGCAAGTGGTGGCAAGCCCTTTGCTGGTGGTGGCAATGCTGGTGGTGGCAAGCCCTGTGGTGGTGGTGGCTCTTCACGTGGTGGGGCGAGCTCTTCACGGAGTGTGGCGACCTCTTGCCAAGGGGTGGCAAGCCCTTGCCAGAGTGTGGCAAGCCCTTGCCAGAGTGTGGCAAGCCCTTGCCAGAGTGTGGCAAGCCCTTGCCAGAGTGTGGCAAGCCCTGTGCTGGCTAGTGCTAGCGTTACCTTAGGGTTAGGGTTAGGGTTAGGGTTAGGGTTAGGGTTAGGGTTAGGGTTAGGGTTAGGGTTAGGGTTAGGGTTAGGGTTAGGGTTAGGGTTAGGGTTAGGGTTAGGGTTAGGGTTAGGGTTAGGGTTAGGGTTAGGGTTAGGGTTAGGGTTAGGGTTAGGGTTAGGGTTAGGGTTAGGGTTAGGGTTAGGGTTAGGGTTAGGGTTAGGGTTAGGGTTAGGGTTAGGGTTAGGGTTAGGGTTAGGGTTAGGGTTAGGGTTAGGGTTAGGGTTAGGGTTAGGGTTAGGGTTAGGGTTAGGGTTAGGGTTAGGGTTAGGGTTAGGGTTAGGGTTAGGGTTAGGGTTAGGGTTAGGGTTAGGGTTAGGGTTAGGGTTAGGGTTAGGGTTAGGGTTAGGGTTAGGGTTAGGGTTAGGGTTAGGGTTAGGGTTAGGGTTAGGGTTAGGGTTAGGGTTAGGGTTAGGGTTAGGGTTAGGGTTAGGGTTAGGGTTAGGGTTAGGGTTAGGGTTAGGGTTAGGGTTAGGGTTAGGGTTCGGGCTATGGGCTATGGGCTGTGGGCTATGGGCTATGGGCTATGGGCTGTGGGCTGTGGGCTGTGTGCTGTGTGCTGTGTGCTGTGTGCTGTGTGCTGTTGGCTGTGTGCTGTTGGCTATTGGCTGTTGGCTGCGGGCTCGTGGCTCGAGGAGCTCGGAGGTGGGAGGTGCTGTTGGCTGTTGGCTGTTGGCAGTGGGCTGTTGGCTGTGGGTGTATAAGGCACACATGCAACAAGGCCTTAAAACCAGAGCAAAAAGTCAACGCCGCCATCTGCACTCCGGCTGGCTCTCAGCAGCGACTGTCTGGCCGCACGATAAGAGCTCTGAAGACCGTAAAAAGCGTTTTCTATCACCAAAAGACGTGGCCACATTGTCAAACACTATGATGCCCTTGTTCATCTAGCAGGAGGGCCACTGCCAAGGGTAGCTCGGCCCAAATTGTCGCGATAGCCGAACCGGCCAAAAACGGCGCCATCAGCAGCGACTGGCAGACCGCACAAAAACACGTTTATCAACCAAAACAAGGCTGGATACCGCGAAAGCAAGACTGGAGGCGCGCAGGTGTGTTTGGCTAGCCAGGCTGGACCCCTCGCAAACGACACGCAACCCAGCACTCGCGATTATGAGGCGAAAATCGGCTCTCAGCAGCGACTGGCAGACCGCACGAAAACGCCTCTGCCGACCGAAATAACGATATTGTGCGCAAAAGCAAGGCTAAACAGGCGGGATCTGATGCAAAGCAAGCATCTCCAACATCTAAACCATCCACCAGAAGATTGCATCGATTTTCCATGTCAGCGGTCGAGATGGACCGGGGGGGCGTTCGGTCGCGACCGGCGACCAGAGTGGTCGTGACCGTGGTCGCAAATTGGCGACCACGCGACCAGAGTGGTCGTGGCCGTGGTCGCAAGTTGGCGACCACGCGACCAGCTGGCCGTATGTTGGCGACCATATAGGGTCTTTGGTCGCGTGGTCGCTGGTCGCAAGTTGGCGACCACGCGACCAGAGTGGTCGTGGCCGTGGTCGCAAGTTGGCGACCACGCGACCAGCTGGCCGTATGTTGGCGACCATATAGGGTTTTTGGTCGCGTGGTCGCTGGTCGCATGTTGGCGACCACGCGACCAGAGTGGTCGTGGCCGTGGTCGCAAGTTGGCGACTCGACGCGTTCAGCCGGAAGTTACTTAGTGACGGTGAAGGAATGAGCTCTCGAAAACAAACACCATTCTGTTCAGAATGGCCAAAAGGTGCCAGAGGCGCAGCCTCTGGCACAGTATGACTACGTAATAAACGGGACTAGAGGGCGGGAGGGTTGGCTTGGCCCCCGCGAGCTTCGAAGCTCGAGCTTCGCGTGGTCGCTGGCCGTATGTTCACGACCGGCGACCAGAGTGGTCGTGACCGTGGTCGTATGTTGGCGACCATATAGGGTTTTTGGTCGCATGGTCGCTGGCCTTATGTTGGCGACCACGCGACCAAAGTGGTCGTGACCGTGGTCGTATGTTGGCGACCACGTCGCTGGCGAGCTAGGGTTACCTTGGGGGCTACGTTTATAGCGCGACCAGAGTGGTCGTGACCGTGGTCGCAAGTTGGCGACCATGTTGGCGACCATATAGGGTTTTTGGTCGCATGGTCGCTGGCCTTATGTTGGCAACCACGCGAGCTAGGGTTAGGGTTAGGGATATGGCTGTCGAGCTAGGGTTAGGGTTAGGGCTATGGCTGTCGAGCTAGGGTTAGGGTTAGGGCTATGGCTGTCGAGCTAGGGTTAGGGATAGGACTATGGCTGTCGGGTTAGGGTTAGGGTTAGGGTTAGGGTTAGGGTTAGGGTTAGGGTTAGGGTTAGGGTTAGGGTTAGGGTTAGGGTTAGGGTTAGGGTTAGGGTTAGGGTTAGGGTTAGGGT
>NW_005200477.1:0-1125 GCF_000372725.1 Emiliania huxleyi CCMP1516
TAGGAGGTGTCTAGGAGGTGCTAGGAGGTGCTAGGAAGTGTCGCCTCCGCCTCGCCCTTGTAGAAGCGTCTTGGCGTGCAAAGGAGGTGTCTAGGAGGTGTCTAGGAGGTGTCTAGGAGGTGTCTAGGAGGTGTCTAGGAGGTGTCTAGGAGGTGTCTAGGAGGTGTCTAGGAGGTGTCTAGGAGGTGTCTAGGAGGTGTCTAGGAGGTGTCTAGGAAGTGTCGCCTCCGCCTCGCCCTTGTAGAACTGGAACTTGAAGCCGAGGACGTGCGGCAGGTACTGCGGGAGGAAGAGCGAAACTCACTCATAATTGATCAATTAATTAATTAATTGTTATCTAATTGAGCAGGTACTGCGGGAGGAAGAGCGAAACTCACTCATAATTGATCAATTAATTAATTAATTGTTATCTAATTGAGCAGGTACTGCGGGAGGAAGAGCGAAACTCACTCATAATTACTTAATTACTTTAATTAATCAGCCCTCTCCTGCGGGTTGAAGAGCTCGACTCATTAATCATTTATTACTTAGTGAATTAATAATTAATCAGCCCTCTCCTGCGGGTTGAAGAGCTCGACTCATTCCTCATCAACTACTTAATGACTTAATAATTAATCAGCCCTCTCCTGCGGGTTGAAGAGCTCGACCAGCGACCGGTGCGACGCGCGGGACGGCACCGCCTCGAGCGCCTGATGCAGTCGTGGATTCCGCCATGATTCACATAAACGCACAACTCCGGACCCAAGACGCACAAGCACAGACAGTCGAGATTCACCAACAGAGACTTGCGGGACGGCACAATCTCGAGGAATCTCGAGGAATCTCGGGCCATCTCGCGGGGCATCTCGCGCAATCTCGAGGCATCTCGCGCCTCGAGCACGAGGTCGAGGACGCGGTCTCGGAGAATCTCGCGCAATCTCGATCAATCTCGCGCAATCTCGCGCCTCGAGCACGAGGTCGAGGACGCGGTTTGGGTCGAGGTCAAAGTAGCCGATCAGCGACTGCGGCGAGGCCATGGCCGGTTAGGGACGTGTCTGGGACGTGTCTGGGACGTGGCTGGGAAGCGTCGAGGAAGTGTCTCGGAGGTGTCTAGGACGTGGCTAGGAAGTGTCCTTGCGCCTGGAC
>NW_005200477.1:3397-5384 GCF_000372725.1 Emiliania huxleyi CCMP1516
CGCCTGCAGCAGCGCCGCGACGAGAGCGAGCAGCTGCTGCTTTGGGGCGCCGTCGCCGTCCTCGTCGCTCTTCTCGGCCTCGATGCGGAGGCCGAGGAACCAAAAGATGTCGGCCAGGTCCGACTGCACCCGCGGCAGCAGCGCCCGGTCGACCAGCGCCGCGTCCGAGAGCACCGTCACGAGCCGCTCCGGCTCGAGCGCGCCGCGCACGACGGCGGAGGAGAGGTCGTGCAGGACCACCTTGAGCGGGTTGGGCGCGGACGGGTCGGCCGGCGACGCCGCCGCCTCAGAGATGGCCGCGGCGCAGCCCTCGTCGCTCCAGTTGTCGAGCAGCGACTGCGACATGGTGTGCCAGCGTGTGCGCTGAAAAGAAGAATTTTTACCCCCTCGAAAAGAAGAAAAGGAAAAAAGAGTGAGGCTGAGCACGTGAGCCCCGTGGCTCGAAGCGGTTCCTTTTTTGAGCAGCGGCGATGTATTCTTTTTTTGCTGGCCCGTACGTCATGACGGGGTAGGTAGGGTAGGTCTGGGCCCTCCCGTCGGGTTTTTCCCTCTCTTCACGCTGGAATTTTCAGAAAAAGAAAATTTCCGCGAAAATCACGATGTACGGGCCAGCAAGATGCCGCGCTCCTCGCACACGGCCACCAGCCTGCCGGATCGCCGCTGCACGGGGCTAGGCACCAGAAGATGAGTGGAATTGATGAATTGGGCCGTCGTCCGTGCCTCCCCTCTATACGTCAGAGTGGGACCTACGCCGCGCCGGGTAAGGGGCGCGCCCGGTCCTCGACGGAGCCGCGCGCCCCAAACGACCCAGGCGGCGAGTAGTCGTCCTCGAACCTTCGACATGTAGTTGCCCATAGTTAGCGCCCGCCCGCCCCCCCTTCTGTCGCTTCGCAAACGAAAAAACAAAATAAAACCAGGCAAAAGAGAAAGCGAGGCCAAAAAACGATTGCGTAAACGGCGTCACAAAGCCCGCCGGTTTTGATCGACAATCGTGAGATTGACCGCCGTCGACCAGAGAATCGACGGCAGCATGCAGACGATGTGCCAGCTTGCACGGCGCTCGCGCCGCGCCGGCTGGCTCATCGAGAGCGCTCTCTGGCGCCATCCGGGCCACGCGCGGCGCCGCGCGTGCCTCGCGCCACTCGCCTCGGCTGGCAGCACAGCGCCAAAGCCGCCTCGCAAACACCGCGCACAGCACCAGCATGCTGCCCACCAGGCAGCAGAGTGCTGCACCGGCGTGCAGCGGATGCTGCGGCGCTGCGGCGCTGCCTCCCCGCCCTGTCCACGGAGCAGGCGAGCGGCGGCACGGCCTTCCACCAGCTGCAGGAGGTGCGCACTTCCAAAAGGAAGCACCAGATGCACCTTCAGCACACGCAGCTTTGCGCAGCGCAGCGCACGGGCTACGCCACGCAAAGCCGACCCTCAGTCTGGCCAAGAGGCTGTCTGCGGAAGGCCTGGCAGCGCGTACTCGCCTCCTCCGCGGCCATGCCCTCCGCCCGGGCGAGCGAGGAGCGGGGACACAACCATTTCTGGAATCGTGTGTCCCCGACATTTCTTTTTCGTTGTCAGAACAGCAGAACTTGGAGTCGAAGTTGAAAGTTGAAGTTTGTGTCAGAACGGGACCAAGTTTGTGTCAGAACAGGGCCTACGCCTCAACGTGAGATTGTCGCCTTGTGGGAGGATGTGCTGTGTGTGACTGTGTGCGTGTGTGTGTTGAGTCCGTCCGTCCGTCCGTGGCTCGGTCGTCGGAGGGAGGGAGACTTCAAGACAGAGAGAGGGAAGGAGCAGAGGCAACTGGGAATGTCAGAGCCCCTGAGCTGTGAAGAGAGGGGAGGATTTTGCGCTGTCAGAACACTGTCAGAACGTTGTCAGAACACTGTCAGAACGCTGTCAGAACGCTGTCAGAACGGCCAGGTCTCTGTCAGAACAGGTGTGGGAGCTCCACAAACCAGGTTAAAGGATATCCACCTCGAGAACCTCGAGAGAA
>NW_005200476.1:0-3112 GCF_000372725.1 Emiliania huxleyi CCMP1516
GTCAAAGTCCTCGTAGTAGTCGTAGAAGGCCGAGAAGGTCTGGTACGGGCAGCCGGCGCAGTCGCTGCCGTTGTACATCTTGCCCTCGGCGCTGGTGGAGAAGCCCTTCATGGTGCGGAGCCCGCTGGGGGCCTTGCCCGACAGCGAGTTCCCGCCGACGGCGTACAAGTCCTCGGCCAGGTCAAAGTTTGGAGTGTCGGTGCCGTTAGTGCTTTCCTTGAGCGCCGCCTCCAGCGCCTGCTGGTCGAGGTCGAGGTTGGCGTGCTTGGTCACGTCCGAGCCGGGGGTGTAGCCCGCGATGTCGGGCCAATCGCTGCCCTCAACGAGACCCAGAAGGAGACCCAGTAGGGCGACGTGGCCCGCCATCTCGCCCACGTTGTTTTGGATCTGCGAGGACAGGGGGGGACAGGCGGCGGCGCGAGCGTCAGAAGCATAACATGGGACGAGCATGGCGCGGGCTCGTTTTGGGGGTCGCGGGGGCGCAGTAGGCACGGAGGCGACCCGCGGCCGCGCGCTCAGCCGCGCTCAGACCGGCAATCCGATTGTGCCAGGGATTCTCAATCCTCGGAGCGAGCCGCTCGCGCTGCGGTCGCAGCACGGCGTGCAGCCGGCACGGGCTCGCTGCAGTGGTGGTTGTGGGGCGAGGCGAGAGGGCCCGCGCGGGCGCAGCTCTCATCTCGCGCTGCGTCGCGCCGGGCGAGGGGCGAGGCGAGAGGCACTTCCAATCCCTTCTTGTGGGATCGTGGGAAGGCCCAACTCCAAATTCGGCGTGCAGCGGTCCAGCAAATTTTTCTTTTTCTCAAATTGCCTGTCAGTCCGCGCCAGTCCGCGCCCTTGTTGTGCCAGTGTGCTGTGGGAGAAAGTTGTATTTTAACTTGGAGCACTTGGAGTGCAATCAGTAACCTCACGCCCAGGACCGGGGAGCTGAGAAGCGCACCCAGTTGGCCGGACGCTCGGCATCGGGTTACGGGCTAGAGAGCCCTAGCCCCGGGGGTGCGCGGTCGCAGGGCCATAACACGTCTCCGAGGGTTAGTCCGCGCTCCAGGTTTCCCCTAGCAGCGGAGCGCCCCCTCTACTCGGAGCTAAAGAATACTCTCCGAGGGTTGGACCCGCGTACCAGGTTTCCCCTTAACTGCAGGACGCTGCCCTCTACTCGGAGCTAGTAATAATACGAGAATACGCACCGCCACCGGAATATCGAATTCTTTTCTTTGCGAGAAATGTTCTTGCTGCGCCGAGTGGCTCTCCCGCAATCGCCGCTCGTCTCGCCGCTGCGCGAGCGAGGGCGGTTACTCACGCGAGGCCTCGCCAAGAAAGCCAAGGACAAGGGGAAGGGGAAGGCAAAAACTGCGGCCGCGGTCGACCCGGAGCCGGACGGCGACGGGTCGGCGAGCGGGATCGACTTGGAGCGGCTCGAGGCGCAGCTGGAGAGGTCGGTCGGCATCCTGCAGCGCGAGTTCCTGGGGCTGCAGGCTGGGCGCGCGACGCCTGCGATGCTGGAGTCGCTCCAGCTCACGCTGGCGACGGGCGGCGCTCCGCTCTCTTCGGTGGCCAAAGTGCTCGCCCCGACGCCGCGCACGCTGCAGGTGTCGGTGTTCGACGCGGCGAACGTCGCCGCCGTCGTCAAGGGCATCGAGGCGTCGGAGCTGGGGCTGGCGCCGGAGGTGGTTGGCAAGGCGGTCAAGGTGGCGCTCCCGCGGCCAACGCAGGAGGCGCGAGAGGCGCTGCGGAAGGAGGTCAAGCGGGCGGCCGAGGAGGCGCGGCAGGCGCTTCGCGGCACGCGGCAAAAGGCGATGAAGAAGGCCAAGGCGCTGCCCTCGAAGGACGAGGTGAAGCGCGCGGAGAAGGACGTCGAGCGGCTCGTCGAGCGCTTCATGGCCAAGGTCGAGACGGAACTCGGGAAGAAGGAGGAGGATCTGATGACAATCTGAGTGTACTCGGAGTCGCTTCCCAGTGAGCCATGTTCATGTTCATGTGCAATAAGCTTGTATGTGATCAACCGCCCGCCACACACAACGAAGTCAAAGAGAAAAACGAAAGATCTCCACTCTCCTCTCTCCCGCCCGCGCCCCTCCGCCCCTCGGGCCCTCCCACCTCGCCCTCCGCCCTCCGCGTTGACCCTTGTGGCTTGTGACGTGCGACCTGGACCTCCCCCCCCCCGGCGCGCGCAGCCCGCGCACGCGCACACGGACACGGGCAGCGAGAGTTTTGTGTTTTCGAGACACGTCGCGGCTCTCAGCGCTCGCTCCCTGGGTAGGCCGGTCGCTCCCCCGTCTTTGGGCCCTGTTGAGTCGTTTCGGAAGTTGAAGTTGGCGCATCACAAAGAACCCAAATCCAACCCTGCCAACCGAGCAAGCCCATGGGGGACGCGAGGTCTTGCTCCACCTTCTCGGCGCTCGCGTCGCCCAACCTGAGAGCCTCATCCGCCATGCCGGGGCACATCTTGACCGGAGCCGGTCACATGTCCATCGTGCCCAAGACGGGGCACGGTCGACTCGACCGCGGCCGATGGCACCGGCCCAACGGCCGACCAAGATTTTACGCCTCCGAACGCCGGGCCGGTGAGGTGGCGGGTCGGGCGACACGGAAAATCGGTGGCTGACAACGACTTTTTGAGGCCATCGGTTTGAGGTCTGCAGACATTTTCTGGATGATCTCGCATTTCCCGAGGCGTAATCGCAGATCCAGACGGCCCAGCAGGTGGGCGCTGCAGGCGAGCCGCCTCACATCCTTCGCCCCCCCCGTCGCTCACGCTGCCTCTGAAGCACCGGACCACCCCCCCCGCGCCCAGGCGGCCTAGCTGCCGCGGGCTCCACCCACGCGGGCCACCATCAGCGCCGCCCGACGGCTCAGAACCTCTCTCTTTAGGTCCCACAAAGGGCGGCGAGCGAGCGGCGAGGCAGATGAATCGAGCTCTTGGACGCATGCCGCCAGAACCTGTGAGGGGTCCCAGCTTGGGCCTTCATTTTGGCCCGGGAAATGGGCGCGGTCCGGTTTGGCCGGGTTCCCGGGGGGGGCCACTGGCCCCCCTTAGGGGGGCCGGTCCTTTAAACCTTGGGCCTTTTATTTGCCCCCCCTTTTCCCCCCTTTTAAGGGGGCCCTTAACCCCCTG
>NW_005200475.1:0-3109 GCF_000372725.1 Emiliania huxleyi CCMP1516
CCATAAAGGTACGGGAATGCCCGGAGGTATTTTCTTGTCAATAACGAGGCTGTGAACTCTCGCGCGCCGCCGTCAGTGGCGATGCGCAAAACATCAACAACGCTGCTCGCAACATGCGTGTCGCGCACTCATTCATGACCCGTCTCAATGCCCCACCCCCCTGCGCGCGGGCCTTCTAAGCCCGCGGGTAGTCGCCCCCCATCCCCAGGGCCTCCAGGGCTCGCGCACCTCAACCTCTCACAGACCAGCGCACATGCGGACTCGGGCCCGGTGTGCTTCGACGCAGCACAGTGTGCTTCGTGGTAGCATGAACTCAGAACGGCCCCCCGAGAGATCCTCTTCGACGCCCACGGGTCCCGGGGGGTCGGAGGGGTTGCGAGAGGGCCCCGGCTATTTTTTGTTTGAATCCCGGAGGCCGTTCGAACATGAATTGACGTTCCACGTGCCCGTCCACACACAGCACGGACAACATGCTAGCCCAGCAGGCCGCTCCCACCGCCGCCCGCGGCGGAGGCAAGGCGGCAAAGGGTGGCAAGGGCGGCGGCAAGGGCGGTGGCAAGGGTGGTGGCCGTGGCGCACCAGACCCGCTTTGCGCCGCCGCCCTCGACGCCCGATACTCGGTTGAGCCGGCGGAGCGACGGCGGCAGAGGTGCGGCCGCCGGCGACCTCACACGGTGTCGAGCGCCGTAGAGACGGCCCCGAGAGCCGCCGCCAGGTGTGCCACGACCGCCGCCGCGAGGCTCGTGGCGATGGATGCGCCAGACCCGCTTTGCGCCGCCGCCTCAACGCCCGATACTCGATCAGAGCCGGCGGAGCGACGGCGGCAGAGTTGGCTTGCGGCCGCCGGCGACCTTCCCCTCGACCACGCCGCCGACCCGTCGACAAGCACACGCGGACTGCCATCGAGAAGAAGGAGAAGGAGCGCGGCGCATCCGGAGCCCGCGGGCGCGGCGTGGGCGGGCGCGGGCGCGGGCGGGCGCGCGGGAACCCCGCCAGCGGAGGCGACACAATGCCTCTGGCGGCTCTGCAGGCGGCGCGCGGCGCGCCCCTCGCCGGTCTCCCGCACGCTCCTGAGGGCCGAGAGGGCCGAGAGGCGGGGTTGGTGGCCCGGGGGCATGGGCGGTGCGGCCCGCGCCGCGCGCGGGCGCGTGGCAGCCCGTGAGTGCCGAGATCGGGTCTGTGCTTCGACGTAGCATGGGCCCCCGGAGGCCAGGGCTGGTGGATTAACATTAACACACCTCAGGGGCAGCTCTGACTACAGATCGTGCCAACACTTGGCGCAGAGGTCGGTGTTAACACAGTTGAACGGCAGTCCCAAAACAAGCGTTAACACAGCCGTTAACACGGTGTTGACACACGCTCCGGGTAAAACCCGGGTATACCTGCAAAAAACCGGGTACCCGAGAAATACCTGGGTCCGCGTCAATGCCGCGCGCGAACTACTCCCAGGGCCACTGCGCCAACTGCAGCGCGCACCGTCTGCTCAAGTACGCGCACCGCACCATGTGCTGCCGCTACAAGTGCCAGAAAGCGGCTGCGGCGCAGCGGCAGGCGCGGCTGGCAGGTGGCGGTGCGGATGATGCGGTCGTGCCGACATTCTGCTTCAAGATTGATGCGGTGCTCAGCATGCGCTTCTGCGAGCCCGAGCAACTCATCGCAAAGAAGCGGCGCAACAGGCTGGCTGCTGCCGACAAGGCCGTGTGCTACCTCACGCGAGGCACCTTCAAAGAGGACAGCAATGACGCTGGATTCATCGACACGCGCTGGGTGGAGCTCGAGGAGCTGTACGAGAACTGTGGCAAGACGCCGCTGAAGAATGCGCTCAAGAAGTACCGAAAGGCGGAAGAGGAGGATGTGGATGCAGCGATTGCCGACTTTGAGGAGGGCGTCGAGCACGAGGGATAATAATGAATGGGACATGTTCGCAATCGCAGCTGCGGGCGTGAAGTGAATATGCTACACGGCGGGTCAACACCTCCCGAGGGGCGGTGTTAACACGTTTTAACACCTCTACGGCTGTGGTGTTAACCGTTAACGTGTCAACACCGTGTTAACGTTAATCCACCAGCCCTGCCGGAGGCCCATCTACAGCAGCGGCGAAGTGAGCGTGTTTGTGGTGTTGGTGTGACGTCTGAGCTTGGATCTGTGACTAAAGCCGCTTACCACTGATGGATCCCCACCCGAATAACACACAGTGAGCGCCCCAGATCCGCCTGCAGTATGCGCGCGGGCCTTCTAAGCCCGCGGGTAGTCGCCCACCATCCCCAGGGCCTCCAGGGCTCGCACCTCAACCTCTCACAGACCAGCGCACAGCGCCATACGAGGTATTTTCTTCTCAATAACAAGGCTGTGAACAGAAATGTGCCTTCCTTCGAAAACTCGGGGATGATCGTTAAGGTGATTCACGGGTGTCCGCGGCCCACTGTGCCCGCTGGTACAATGACCGCCGTAAACCCTGTGATCAGCTCCATGCGATCTCCGATATTTTTTGTAGGCACCGGAACGTACAAACAAAACTCTCTCTCTCTCTCCGGAACGTTGGGCTCAACCAGGTTTGCCTCTCGCACCCCGTCTGTTTTCCTTTCCTTTTTTCTCTACAGCACCCTCTCTTTTCCTCTCTATTTTCCCGGGAAAACTCCGTGGAAATCGTCAAATTTTTGGCGCTGAGCCGAGTCTGAGGCTGTGGTTTGGGCCCAAAATCAGCCAAATTTTAGGCCAAATCGGCAAAATGCCGGGAATTTCGCGGAGAACCCGTGTATACCTGGAAATTACCCTGCGACCGCCTGGGTATTTTGTCGATTTCCTCAATTTTGCCTCAGATTTTGCCCCAGACCAGCTCTCAGACTCAGGGAAACTCGCGAGTTTCCAGAATGGAGCACCAAACACCCTCTGTTTTCCCTGGAAATTTCCGGAAACGCAAAGTGCTGGGGACCCTCTGTTTTCCTTTTTGTTTTCCGGAAAACCTGGTTGAGCCCAACCGGAACGCCAAAAAACTACTACATGTTGTATGTCTTCGAGAGATTTTTAGCAATACCAAACAACTCTAACACTCACACGTCATTTGTTGTCTTCGAGTGAAAAGTAATCCGAGCAAAGCCGCGGCCGCAAT
>NW_005200474.1:0-3105 GCF_000372725.1 Emiliania huxleyi CCMP1516
GACGAAGAAGATTGAGGGCAGGTGCAGGATAGATTTAGAGGGATAGGATTTAGGACCCGTACCGCTCGCGGCAAGAAATTCTCCTTCTTTCTCCACCCGAGTGCGAGTCCCGAGCTAGAGTCAGCTCGTAGCACGTCTAGGGGATGGTCACCCGGCTCCCGGCCTGGCTGAGGTCATGGTGATCAGGTGTTGTGGAACAGAGCCTTTAGCTGGCCTTTAGCGAGGCGCCGGCCGTGAGTGGCTCTCCCAGGCGCTCAGTCCACGGGGGAGGCACGCCAGGCCCCGGGGTGCCGGCCGTCACTCGCCTAAGCGCCTAACGAGCGGCTGCGCGTCGGCGTATGCGTTGCAGGCTATTCCCACGTGCGATGGCACCCACAGCCACACGAAGACCACCGCCTTCTAACTGCGATCTATAGTGAGCAATCGCCTCTAGGAGACCGCCTCTCTCCCAGTCCCTCAGACCTTTTGGCATCCCTTTGCGGTGCGCATTCTCAATCTGCTGCAGCGCGGGTTTGCAGTCGCATAGTACTAAGCACCGTCGCGCGTCTGTGCGTCGCTCGCGCGCTCGCCATTTTGCGTAGGTATGCGAGTATCGCGTACATCTCCACGTCTATCACCTCCCACGTGTTCGGCAGCTTTCCTCCCCACATGCCCGCCCCAAAGGCTTTCCGTATCTCCTGTTCGTCACAGGGCCCGATTCCGTTGGGATCCTTTACCTGTGCGTCCCCTGTGGGACACGCGCCTCCCAAATCGCGTCGGTCCTTCGAACACGCCGTAGCAGGGCTGTCCTCCCATGACGAAAACGAAACACGCACCAGGCGACTGCCTGAGAACGCTGGATCGAATCGAGGAGGCACCTGGAGCAAAATTGGGCCCGCCCAGGTGAGAAAAAATAGTATGTATGTACAATGTGAGACGGTTCGAGATGTGTTCGAGATTTGGGGAGCGCGCTCGACTTTTCGGCGGTCGTGGAGTCACGCTCGTCCGATTGACAGTCAGGCTCGGACTGTGGACAGCATCGATGCCGTCGCCGGACGCGGCGGCGAGGCACACGGGCGCCGGCGTGGCGCGTCGGCAGGCCCACCACGAGCGGATGCGCGACGAGCGCGCTCGGGAAGCGGCCGCGGGTGACGCGGAGCTTCCGCCGGAGGACGACGCGGTCGAGATGGCGAGCGCCGCCCACGTGCTGGACAGCGTGGCGGAGGTGGGCCCGAACTACACCCTGCTGCGCAGCAAGGAGACGAAGGCGAAGCGGCGGAAGCGACAGCGCGAGGATGCCAGGGCGGCGCTCGACGGCCACACTGTCCTGCCCACCGGATCGCGCCTCGAGATCTTCTGCGACAGCGAGCGGTGGTACCCTGCGACCGTCATGGCGCGGGAGGAGGACGGGGACGGACGGATCGTGCACGAGGTCGAGTACGACGGCTACCCGGATCGGCGGTGGTGGCACATGCTGGACGAGGAGCGGTGGCGCGCCGTCCCAGAGCAGGCCGGCGCGGGCGCAGGCGGCGCTGCCGGAGACGGGGATGGGGATGCGGCGATGGACCGCGTGGACGGCGAGCATGGCGCCCGTGCCGCGGGCGACGCCGAGGCGGCCGAGGTGCGGCCGGCGCCGCCTCCTGTGCGCCGGGGCGTGCGGCGCAGCGCGCTGGCGGACGCCCTCGAGGCGGAGGATGACGAGCAGCAGGAGGAAGCTGCGCGTGGCGATGGGCGGCCGATGCTAGCGCCCCACGGGCCGGCGCTGTCGGCGCAGCTTCGGGTCGTGCGCCTGCGGCTGCGCGAGTTCCTGGCGACGCAGGCCGCGGCGGGGAAGAGCGTGCCGATGCAGCGGACGGCCCTCGGTCTGCACCCGACGATGCGGTGGACGATCCGCTTCGGCAAGTGGCTGGCGACGACGCGAATCACCGCGCCGAGGGCGAGCCGGTGGCACGCGACCGAGCGGGGCGATTTGCGCGACGAGGAGCCGACGGTGCGCACGGGTCGCGGCGAGAACACGGTCTACGTCGCGCTGCAGCACATGAAGAACCACGTGTGGCGCGAGATCTGGCCGGCGATGCCGAGCGACGCGAGGCAGTACTGGCGGCTGGTGACCACACCGGCCACCGCCCGCCGCACAACACGCAACACGCAACACACAACGCACAACACACACACACCCCGCACACCGCACACCACCACAACACACAACACACAACAAGTGCTCTTTAAAGAAAGAAAGAAAACGGACAACCCAAGGGAGGGATGGGAGGACGGCACGCCGCCACCACACAGGGATTTTAAGTCCTCGTCTTTTCTCCTGTCATACCCTTTGAGCACTTGGAGTGCAGTCATTAGCCTCACATCCAGGGCCGGAGAACTGAGAAGCGCACCCAGCGAGCCGGATGATCGGTGTCGGGTTACGGGCTCCAGGCGCGGGATAGATTCTTTTTGGCTGGCAGCTGGGCTTGCCGTGTGCCACCTTCTGCTCACTGCGGGCAGCCGGCCTCTTGCCTCTCCGTCCCGCGCTACCCTCATCGATGTGCCAAAAGCCGCTCGGCTCCAAGAAAAAATCAAAGTCCACAAAGGCCAAGCCCGTCCTCGCGCCCGGCGCTCTCGGCGCGTGCCCAGCCCTCGACCCGTTTCCGTACCCGCACGTGCGCGCCCCTCCCGGCCTCTTTGACCGGCGTGCGCTGCTGGCGGTGCGCGAGGAGCTGGCGTCACTGCAGCGCACCTTCAAGGAGACCGACCTCTTCAAGGTGTACCAGACTGGCGACCTGGCCAACCTCGACCCGGCAGACCCGCGCCACGCCGCCGCACTCCCGCGGACGATGGCGCTGCGTTCGGCGCTCTACTCGTCCGAATTCCGCGCGTGGGTGCGGCAGCTCACGGGCTGCACCGAGCTGACCGACCAGACGGACTGCTCGTGCAACGTCTACGGCGGCGGCGGCCACTTGCTCTGCCACGACGACGTCATCGGCTCGCGGTTCGTCGTGCTGCGCTCCTCCACCTCTCGCGGCGAGACCCCGACCCTCGACCGCGACCTGCTCCCAACCCTAGGTGCGTCTCGTACATCCTCTACCTCTCGCGGCCGGACGAGGCGTGGGAGGCGGCGCACGGGGGCGCGCT
>NW_005200473.1:0-3105 GCF_000372725.1 Emiliania huxleyi CCMP1516
AGCGGAGCATTCTCTGCCTTCTCGTATGTCGGCGACGAGGCGCAGTCCAAGCGTGGCATCCTCACGCTCAAGTACCCGATCGAGCACGGCATCGTCACCAACTGGCGCGCGCTCCGCCGCCGCCGCCGCCCCCCAGTCCATTCCCGCAACCTCCCGGGACCCATCTCACGCCCGTCTCTCCCCGCCTGCAGGGATGACATGGAGAAGATCTGGCACCACACCTTCTACAACGAGCTGCGCGTGGCGCCGGAGGAGCACCCGGTCCTGCTGACCGAGGCGCCGCTCAACCCCAAGGCCAACCGCGAGAAGATGACCCAGATCATGTTTGAGACCTTCAACGTGCCCGCCATGTACGTCGCCATCCAGGCGGTCCTCTCGCTGTACGCGTCGGGCCGCACCACCGGCATCGTGATGGACTCGGGCGACGGCGTCTCGCACACCGTGCCCATCTACGAGGGCTACGCGCTGCCGCACGCCATCCTGCGCCTCGACCTCGCCGGCCGCGACCTGACCGACTGGATGGTCAAGCTGCTGACCGAGCGCGGCTACTCCTTCACCACCACCGCCGAGCGCGAGATCGTGCGCGACATCAAGGAGAAGCTGGCGTACGTGGCGCTCGACTTTGACCAAGAGATGCAGACCGCCGCCTCCTCCTCCTCGCTCGAGAAGTCGTACGAGCTGCCCGACGGGCAGGTCATCACCATCGGCAACGAGCGCTTCCGCTGCCCCGAGGCGCTCTTCCAGCCTTCCTTCCTGGGCATGGAGTCGGCGGGCGTGCACGAGACGACGTACAACTCGATCATGAAGTGTGACGTCGACATCCGCAAGGACCTGTACGCCAACGTCGTCCTCTCGGGCGGCACCACCATGTACGCCGGCATCGCCGACCGCATGTCCAAGGAGATCACCGCGCTCGCGCCCGCGTCGATGAAGGTCAAGATCATCGCGCCGCCGGAGCGCAAGTACTCGGTCTGGATCGGCGGCTCGATCCTCTCTTCGCTCTCCACCTTCCAGCAGATGTGGATCTCGAAGCAGGAGTACGACGAGTCGGGCCCGTCCATCGTGCACCGCAAGTGCTTCTGAGGAAGGTAGAAGGGGGGATCGGAGGGAGCGAGTTGTTTATATGTGCGACGACCCTGCTAAAATACTTCACCTTTTCATTACACATATAGACACACGAGTCATTACTAATCACATTACTCTCAGTTCCACCCCACCCCGAGAAAAGCGACTATATCCCGATGAGCGAACTCGCCGAAGTCACGTCACGACCGCGTCGCTCTTCTCCTGGTCTCGTGCCGGCCGCGGGCTCTGGAGAGTTGAGTGCTGCGGGATAGACTACGGGAGAGGGCTGAGGGGGGGCACTTGGAGCACTTGAAGTGCAGTCGGCAGCCTCACATCCAGGGCCGGGGAGCTAAGAAGCGCACCCAGCGGGCCGGATGATCGGGATCGGGTTACGGGCTAGAGAGCCCTAGCCCTGGGCGCTGGGGGGTGCGCGTTCGCAGGGAAAGGGCCGTAAAATAAACACGGGTCTCCGAGGGTTAGTTCCGTGTACCGGGTTTCCCCTTAACTGCAGAACGCCCCCTCTACTCGGAGCTAACGGACACACAACACTGTACTCCACGCACGTACACGGATACGCCTCATGTGCGCTCGCCCGACTCCGGTCCCAGAGTCCCTTCCTTCGCCTGTCGGGGCGAGCCCTCGGCTCGTCCCGGTCCCTTGCTCGCCTTCCGGGCGTTACCAGACTGCCTCTGCAGTCGTTTCTGATGCCTCTTCCTCTGCTGTGGCCTCGACTCCGCTTCGCCTTCAACTGGTGCCGCAGCCTCCGAGAGCGACGACGGCCCGGCCGGGGTCTCCCCGGGCGAGGACGGCGGCATTGGGTCGTGTCGCCTCCCTTCCCAGGGAGGACGGGCCCGTTCTCCCTGGTCGGCGAGTCGCGCTCGCACCCGCGGCCTCTCTATCGTCCTCGGCTCGCCGCCCCCCTCCGCCGGCTCCTCCTCAGGCTCGGGGAGGCGTGGCCCTCCCTGTCGGAGATCACGGTGGCCCGGCTGCCACCGCGACGGGTCTCCCCCCGGTGAGCTCGTACGTCCCGACTCTACTCGCAGAGGCCACGTCAGTCAGCTCATCTCTCGCCTCCTCCGACAGCTGACCCCAAGCCCCCCCCGGGGCCCTCCGGCCTCGGCCCCCCAGCTCGCCGGCGGGTCCGTTATCGTATTGCGGCAACTCCCCTCCCCCAGCTCCTCCTCCCGGGTACTTACTCCAGCCTCCGGCTGGCTGGGTGGGGGTCTCGGCTCTCGCTGTACTGTCTTTTAACCCCTAAACGGCGTTCCTTTACATATGTAAAGGAACTCATTGTTATTTTATTCCTTTGCAGGACGGCTGGTCGGAGCGACGGCCGATCCAGCAGTCGTCTGCGACATGGTAGTGGCCCCGGGTCATGTGCAGCTGGTCCCGAGCGGCTCAGGTCCCAGATCGAATCTCGGACCCACAGATTCTAGATTCCTTTAGATTCCCTGGATTCCCGCAACAACGATCTCTTAGCGGCGGCAAACAGAGGCGCAACTCTGCCAGCAGCGAGGAGGCTCCTGCTGCTCAGCTACCGAGGCCTGGTGGCGTCGGCTGCTGCGTGGAGAAGACAGCAGCACTGTCCGACCTCAAAACATGCACAACAAGCGGGATTTGTGACTCTGTCTTCGATTCTTCAGTCGCTCTGCCGGACGCGCTCGCTTTGTCGCGAGGGTCACCTGTGCAAGCCGTGTGGACGCCCAGAATAGCCTCCCCTGGCTTAGCTAGACTGAGAGATATTGTGCACATGGTCAGCCTCTACAATATATACGCTGACACTTTACCTCCCAGAGCTCGTCTCGGTCCGCCACGGCCATCCTCAGCCTCCGGAGGGCCCCTGGCCGCGGCGCGGTGCGGCGGCGTCACAAATCCGACGTCAGTTCACCGGGACGCGATCGGGCGATCTGAAGTCCAACTAGGCGTATGGATTGCCCGCCCAGGGCTATCACCTGGACCCCTCAATGGACGCCTGCGGTGCCGCCCCCACGAGGTGTTGTTCACACCTGTCCAACCATTCGTGCAGCAGGGACGCGCTGT
>NW_005200472.1:0-3102 GCF_000372725.1 Emiliania huxleyi CCMP1516
AAACCCCGGGTACCAGGGTTCGAGGGGTTCCACCCTTGCTGGAATGAAAGCCAGGTTTTCAATGCTCCACATTGGCCGCAAAATTGAAGCCTTGAAGGGTCCGGCCCCCCAGGGCGGGATATTGGTTCTTAGGCGTTAAGGAGGTACGGTAGGGTAAGGTTAGGTAAGGGGCAATTCGCCTTTCTTTTGGGCTTACGTAGGGTCCCACAACACACACACACACACACAGTTGTGTTGGACGGAGTAATCTTGGAGAAGATAACCGGACAATGCATTTCCGCACGCATAAAGTAAGGCCACAATAACCCTGAAAGATACCACGACCGACTGGCCTACATCCATGCAGCTTGCAAAGCTGCCAAGTGCGCCGGCTTCTCAAGACGCAATGGATGTCCACATGTGGAGTCAAGCATCGGTTGGGCAATGTTGGATGGCGGCCAGTTGGGCAATGGTTGAGAACAGCAGGAACCCAAACAGTTTAGTGGCAACATGTGGATGGATCTCCTGCCACAAACCATGGTTGCAGCACTGGGTACGGCAATTTCGTTGAACACATGGCTCTCCTCAAACACGCGCAAAGCAGACGTGAACTCCGGCCACGCATCGCGCGGAACGTAATACAAATCAACCCATCCAATAGCAAGGCCCCACGCCCAACCACGAGCAAGGAATTTGCGTTTTGCAAGCAGGGTCGCATTGTGTTCTCTGTCCCACCACCATCCATGTGTTGGAATGTCCGCGTTGTCGCTTATCTGGGGCACACCAGCAGACATTACATGCATGGATATGTAGGAGCGTATATTTGCTCGAACAATCGAAAGAAACTTTGGTGTGACCCACATATCCGCATGCATGGCAACATAACCCTGCAAAACCTTGCCCGCCGACCGCATATTTGAAACAAAATCAGCTACGCACACCATTGAATATGTATCTGCCGTCGCACCGCCCAGCCTGAATGCGCCTTCACCGTTGTCATTTTTGCAGTCATGACACCCGAAACCACGATACATTTTATGGTTGCAAGGCAGGGGACCAGGAGATAGGAAGACAACTTGCTCAAAGTATCTTTTGTAGATGCGCAGAACCTTGAGTTTTCGCACATCTTGTAACTCACGGCCTGAGTAAATGTGCAGATGTGTGATGAAGAGAACGACGGGAAGTGGTTGCGTCAAGTTTTCCCAATCCCGTCCGCTGATCGAATCGAATAATCCGACGTACTCTTGATAATATCCCAACTCCGTTTCCAGTCGCTCTACCTTGCTGTAGCAGATCAAAAATGTGAGCATTGACATGCTCAATCCCATGAAGGCCATGATCTGAAGGCAACGACGCCCTGAGAGTGTGGAAGTCACAGCTGTTTCGTCGCCACCGACTGCGCTAAATTCATTGCGGCCCCAAATGGATGCAACCATGCGACCAAAGCTCGGACGGCCGTCGGCCAGAAGGGATGAGTAAACTGATTCTGGCTTGAGCACCTGCGAGCGGGAGGGGGCAGGCGGTGCGAGGTTGAGGGCGCCGTCGGGCGGCGAGCGAGGGCGCATCACAGGGCGGGGTCGGTGCGGGCGTGGCGAGTTCCGTGAGCAACAGGCGTCGCGTGGATCCAGGCCCCGGGGCGTGCAGCTATGGCGGCCATCAAAGGCGCGAGTCGGCGGGAGCCAGCGCGAGATTTTGTGTGGTGTGGGCCTATCTAGATAGCGACCTACTCGTCACTGACGTGCAAAAAGAATTTTTGCCGCGTTGCGTCGGGTTTTGTCTCTCTATTCATTTGTTTATACTCCCCAAAAGAATTTTACCACGCCCCTCGCACAAAATGGCCCAAAAAGAAAGAATAAGCGGTGTCACAGCACGATTCACGCGACAGGCAAGGCGCGGCGGGCGACGGCTTCCTCAGAAGCCCTCTCACCCAAAAAGAGAATTTAAAAATTAAAGTCGCACAGGCGCATTTTATCTCAAAAGAATTTAATGCCAAGTGCCGGCGAACTCTCCCATCCCTCCCTTGTTGTGTGTTTTCTTTCTTTTTGCCACACAGCAGACAGCTGACAGGCCAGGCCCCAAAGCAAGGAGAAAAGTCAATCAATACCGTCGCGTGAACGCGTGAAGATGGACGTGCGTGCCCGCTACTACAACTCCATGTACTCGCCGGCCTTGCCCGCCAGCCGCCGCCTCCCCTCCTCCCTCCGCTGCTCCGACACCACTCGCCGTCGGGGAGAGGGGGGACGACACTGCTTCTGCAGCGTGCACCTCAATCCTGTACCGTGTTTGTTATGACCCCCCCCCAATGAACACACCAGTGAGGGTGGGCGAGACGATCGAGGGGTCCCGTACCATGCGGAACCGACCCTATCCAGTGCTCAAGTGCTCAAGCAGCGGCGGCGATGAGAGCTGGTGAATATGGTTTCCCAGCTATGCTGGGCGCATTGCCACTGCCGGCGCCGAATGGCTCACACTCGTGGAGGTGCTTCAACCAGAGCTGTGGATAAAAAACCAATTTATGGTTGCCGCACTTGGTCTTGGAGCACTGCGAACAGATAGGAAGAGGCGGACGCCCAAGGGTGGGCGACGGCTAGTGCACCTTGGAGCACTTGGAGTGCAATTATCAACCGCACATCCAGGGCCGGGGAGCTCAGAAGCGCACCCAGCGGGCCGGATGATTGGCATCGGGTTGCGGGCAAGAGAGCCCTAAGCCCTGGGGGTGCGCGGTCGCAGGGCCTTAACACGTCTCCGAGGGATGTTCCGTGTACCGGGTTACCCCTTAACTGCAGAACGCACCCTCTTCCTCGACCGTGGGGGGGTGCGCGTTCGCAGGGCCATAACACGGGTCTCCGAGGGTTGGCTCTGCGCTCCGGGGTTCCCCCAGCGGCGGAATTTTTCCCTCGCGCTGTGGGTCCCCCTAGCTGCGGAACGCCCCCTCTACTCGGAGCTAAAGAATACTCTCCGAGGGTTGGACCCGCGTACCAGGTTTCCCCTTAACTGCAAGGACGCCCCCTCTACTCGGAGCTAGTGATACGTGATACGGGAATACGTACCGCCCCCACGCAGTACCTCCACTTACTCGAAGATAATACGAGAATACGCAGCTGCGAGGCACCTGTCGAGCAG